>NC_138049.1:105231070-105373211 GCF_964194185.1 Rhinolophus hipposideros | reverse complement strand
GCGGGATTTAGGGTACAGTGGGAGGGGAGAGGCGGGCCTGGGGGTCACTACCTCCCCCCATCAGGTCTCCATAATTACTTCCCCCGCCCCGCCCCGTGTAATTACAGAGCGGGCCCGGGGCAGGGGTATTTATAGACAGAGCTATAGATAGCGGTTAGAGACCTGCGACTCGACGGCCGCAAGGGGAGGGGTGGGGGCGCCGGGGACAGGGTAGAGACAGAGGGCGCCGGCGTCGGGGCACACTGGACAGACTGACAAACCCGCTAATCGGGTCTCAGGAGGTAAACATGGGGGCACGAGGTAAGGGAGTCCAGGAACCCAGGTGGAAAGGCACCCAGTGGAGAAACGAGGACAGTCATTGCTAGTTGGAAGTATGGGTAAACGAGGTCACTCAGGGACACGAGGCCGCCTCCAGGCGGGCAACGCTTGAGAAGGCCGCGGCGCCCCGCGCCCAGTGAGCCCCACGAACGGGCACAGCGCCGGGTCTGCCCGGAGCCCGCGGCCGGAGAGGAGACGGCAGCGTGGCGAGGCGCCGCCGCCCGCTGGCGCTAGGAGGGCGCAAGCGAACAAGGCGCCTTTGAGAATCAGCGCCCCCCTTCCTCCTCCGGCCGGCCCCGCCCCCAGGCTGGCACACCCTCTTCTCCCCCTCCCCGACAAAGCGTGCCTTGTGTCCCCCACCCTGTGCCCGCCCCTCAGGCCCCAGGGAACCTCCGCGGCGGTGTCAGCGTCAAGGGAGCGCGTCCGGAGCTCCCAACCGGATACCCCCCCACACACCCCAGCCCGATGCAGCGCTGTCCACCGCCTAACAGAGTCACCTCAGTCCAGAAAACAGCGATTTTAATTTGAAAGCGACTTTATATGTGAGTGAGAGAGGGGGGAAAAGAAACCCGAGAGAAGAGTTGCGGGGCAAAAATCATGCAGCCCCAGCACCCCATCTCTGCGGGCTGGCCATCCCCCCTCAATTCTCAGGCCAGGGTGCTGTGTCTCCAGCCTACACTGTGTGTGCCCAAGGCTGGGAGAACTGTGAAAGGGGCAGCCGGAGGACTACTCACCAAACCACCCCCTGCCGGACCCTGCATCCGAGCCCAGGCCCCTCCCCCAAGTCAGACAGGGAGAGATGGGAGGAGGGGGTGCGAAGGCCAGTGCTTGAAGAGCCCCAGGTACAGAGCATCTTGGGGCCTTGCCTTTCCCAAACACCACCTCCACCACTGGCGTGTCTTAGTCAACCTGGGCAAGTACAGTACTTCTTTGAGCCTAACTGCAAGTCTCTATCCTCAGAGGAAATTAAAAATAGCAGATGGGTTCCTACATCTCCACCCACCCCCTAACCACCACCACCTTTTCATTTTTCAGTCTGACTGCAGGAGGAGGTCAAGTATGAGAAGGGACTCTGGGCAGAGCCTCCCTCTCCCATCTGCTTGGTTAAAGGAAGGCCTGGCAGAGCCCTACTCCCATGTCTATCAGTTTGGGGGGCCTGCCCCCCAATATCCATCTCCGGGGTAGTTCCCATATCCAGTCTTCAGACGGCGAGCTAAGTGAGGCAAGATGAGAAGGAAGCAAGGTCCTGGGAGCAAGGCCAGTGCTTTGTGCTAGGGGAAGAAAATCGTTCCAGGCAGAGGGTGAGAACTCACCCCAATCATGGCCGACCTGTCAAATTTAGAGACTCCAGGCCACCGAAGGGAGAGGTCCAGCCCTCACAGGGACTGGGATCCCCTCTGACTTGGGATATCAGGCAAACCCCTTGGAGGTTAATGCACCCCCTTGGAGGTCTCTGTCCTGTCCTATAGTTCTCACCCCACCAAGATTCTTAAAAACACGGCCCCTCCCTTCCCCCCGGGCCCAAGGCTTGGAGTCCCTCTCGGATGTGCGCTCATCCAGTGTGAGAAGCACCAAGTTTGGGTATGGGCTCAGGCCAGCTGGTGGGGCGCCTCCAGCATCTCCATGAGAAAGGTGTCGATGGGGGTGTCACCAATGAGCTTGAAGAAAAACAGATGCTCTAGACACTTAAGGCCGATGGACCTGAGGGCAGGAAGACGCAGCAGCAGCTTGGCAAACCTGAGGAGCGGAGGGAGAAGTGCGGTGAGAACAGAACCACACGGGCCCTGAACACACTCGTCCCACCCCCTACCTCCACATCTGTGGGGGCCTCGGTCCCCACAATCCCTCACCCCCACAGCTCCTCTCACCGTCCCTGCTGCTCAGGGTATTTCTGTTTGCAATAGGTCTCCAGTGACGCGTACACTTTCTCCCGCAGGACCTCCACCTCGCTGGGGTTGGAGAGGCCCTTGGCATCTGGAATGGCAGGGAAGAGAGGAGGAAGAAAAAGGCAGGCAAATACAATCAGGACAGACGTGCAGATGAGGCCCACATGATGTCCTTTTCGGGCCCCATCTATTTGCCCTTCTCCAGATACCTGGCAAGGGAAGCAGGGCACTTGGGTTTGTGGGGTGGGGTCAGAAGGGGAATGTATCAGTGGAGGTGGGTTGTGCTCGGTCAGCTGGGAGATTTCCGGGCTGAGGGTCTTACTGAGGGGATAGCTGGGTAACTTAGGAGTCTCCAGAGAAGAGGAGGCTCAAGGTGGCCTTGGTCTTGAGAGATGGGGTACCCTCCTCTTACCTGGATTAAACAGAATGATTGCCCTCAGGCAGCCAAGCTCTGTCTTGTCCATCCTCATGTCACGCATTTTGGACACTAGCTCTGTCAGCACCCTGGAGAGGGACCTGCAGGTCACTCAAAGGTCACAGCTCAGCCAGCCTTGGACACGGACCAGCCTATAGCCCCACCCCCTCTACCTACAGGTCAGCCCAGCGCAGGGCCACTGACCTATCAAAGATGGCTCCCACGCCTGCAGAATGGGCTGAGTTGCGGTGCACATGAAGACCTGTGGCGAGGAGGATGCCATCTCGCACATCAATGGATCGGTGGGAGAAAGAGGCAATGAGAAGCTCGTTCCAGCCTGGGTGGGGGCAGCAGGGGTCAGGAGCCAGAGATCAGGCCACGGGACGCAAAGCACCAGGGGAAGAGAAGAAGTGGCAAGGTCAGTGAGCTTGGCTCCCTGAGTGTGCGACTGTGCACTGGGGGTCACTGAAGGTCAGGTCAAAGAGGGATCAGCTGTCAGGAGGTCAAAGGGGTCCAAGGTCACTGACCTGCCCGTAGCAATATGACCTGGTCATCCAGAGGCAAGGAGGAAAAGTGTGGGATCCTCTTCGCCCACTCGACAAGCGTGAAGAGCTGTTTGTCAGCTGCCTGACAGATGTTAGTCACAGGGTCATTTGGCTGCAGGGAATGGGGGGTAAGCGTTATGGGAGGTTTGCAGGAACACTGGGAGCCCCCCCTCATAACGAGTTTTTGACACCCCCTCTTACTACATAGTCTCTCTTCAAGCCCCATCTGAACCAATCCCTCTAAATCAGACTTTCCTTCCGGCATTCCGACATTTATTTGGGACAACCAGTGCGTTGTTCTGGGGGTGGGGACAGAGAAAAACTATCACACCCACCTCAGATGTTTGAGAGACCTTGTTTGGCAGCACTTCCAGTGCCCAGAGTGTTAGGAGGGTTGTGACGGGAAGGGGAGGGGGAGACAGAACAGACCTAGGCTCCTGGCAACCACCCCCCATCAGGAAGGACAGTGGATTGACCCCATCACTCACGCTGCTGCCGCTACCCCCGGTTCCCCCAGGACCCTCAACGCCCTGGTCACTCTTCTGCTCCACAGCAAGTTCTGCCTCCAGGATCCTGTCCACAGGCATCTCCTCGGGGGCTCCCCCAGCCCCCTCCCCATCCCCGTCCTTGTCCTTCCCCCGCTGACGCTCCTCCTGTACCGCTGGGGGAAAGAGGGGAGGAGAAAAAGTGGCAAGTCAGCAGCCAGCCACGAGGAGGTTCTGAAATGTCCTTAGGGCCTCATCAGGGTTTCATGGCCCTTAGGAAACATTTTTAGGAACTGGGGAAGTCACTAGAAGTAACAGTGGACTGGGGGCAGTCAGGAAGCAAGGGTTATAAAAGGGCACGTAAATAAGCCAAGAAGGGAAGGAGAGAGTAAAGGAATTAGGGAGAAAACTACCATTTAAACTGAGGGCCTACTACACACTAGGAAATGTGCCAAGCACATTTTAACAGTCCCTCTACTGTAACGACCCTGAGAGTTCTCGCTGTCATTTTTAAAGATGAAGAATATGGGACTTAAGAAGTTAATGGCCTGTCCACGTTCACACAATACACGTTAAGTCGTACATCTGAATCCAAGTGTACCTGACTGCAAATCTTGTGCTTGTCTAACTCAACAAAGAGGCAGTATAAGGAGCACTGGCCTGGGTCTTCAGAAATGTGAGTTCTGCCCCCAGCCCTGCCATTCTTTCGTTGCATGACCTTGGGAAAGCTAGGCCTCAGACTCATCTTCTCTAACATGAGATTTGATCATGATACTCTCTAAAGCATGCCTTAGAATTCCAGAATCAGACGGAAAACAATAAGATAAAGATGAGAGAAGGCAGCCCTGAGGTCTTCATCAAGTCTGTAGCTTAAGCGAGTAGAATCCCAGAGCTTGGAGGAGAGACCAGAGAGGGAGCATTGAGACCAGAGAGGGAGCATTCAGGTTAGAGAGCGACACAGAGAAGCCCATCATGCGCAAGGGGACTTATCCTACCCTCACAGCACACTAGGCAGGGGTCACACGTGCAGGCCACAGGGGCAGAAACATTAAGAAGGAAACTCAAGGGACCTGCCAGGGGTAACAGCAGGGCACCAGGAAGAAGAGCTGATGAGGAGGGGAGACAGAAATCGAATATCGCCCTCTGGAGGAGAGAACAGTCCAGCCTTTCTGAGAGGTCTGCGTGTGGTGTCCTGCAATCCTCCCTCTTTCTCCTCCCTCCTCTCCCATGGCATCCACTGGGAAGGCTGGGTGCGGCAGGCGCTTACCCTCCCGCTTCATGCCCGTGGCCAGGCACTTCTGGTAGCGGCAGTACTGACAGCGGTTCCGCTGGCGCTTGTCCACCGTGCAGTCCTTGTTGTCCCGGCAAGAGTAGGTCAGGTCCTTGCGAATGGTGCGTTTGAAGAAGCCTTTGCAGCCCTCACAACTGTAAACCCCATAGTGTTTGCCTATGGGGGGGGGGGGAGCAAGAACATTGCTGCATGTAAACCCCTCACCATTAGGTCTCTTGCTAACCTCCCTCCAGCAAAGTTTATCTACTTTGCATTTGCCAAATAGAGCTGGGGAACCAGGACCTGAGAAATGGTCCGATCCCACTCTTCCCTCGGATCACCACCCCCCATGTGCGCTTCAGACTCTTTAGCTCTCATTGGGCCTCCCTAGCTCACTTGCTCCAACAAAACCCCATGAGCCCCTGGGAATTCCACAGGGGATGGGACATGGCACTCTCTCTTCCTCTCTGCTGGTCCTCTGAGCCCCATACCTGAGCTTCGGTCCCCGCAGATTGCACATAGCCGTTTGCCAGCCCCAGGGCCACCTGGAGGGGGTGGACAGTGCAGGCCCCGGACCCCTAAGACTGGTGGCTTCACATCTTCAGGGGGGCCAGACCCACCCCCAGGGAGCGACACTGTTGAGTTAATCTGAGATAGGGGAAATAGGGAGGTCATGGGGAGACTCACTGGGAAAGAGAATCTCTGAGGTGATGGAAATCATGCCCTAACACCTAGGCAGGGCCCTGCATTGCACATCCCAGGGGCATCATTACACTGCAGTCTGTGCGAAGGGCTAGCACAACCCAGAGATTCGACATACAGTTTCCCCTGAAATTATGCAACACAGTAGCCCTGAAAAGCATGTATCTCAGAAGGGCAGATGGGACCAAAAGGGCAAAGAATCACTGACAGAGGAAAGGGACATCAGGAATATCAGGATTCTTTTACAGGGTTGGGGACGAAGCATGCACTGAAAGATCAGTCACCTCCGGAAGGGCAAGGGGGTCTCACAAGGACCACAGGCCTGCCAGGATTAGAGGTCTGGAAGGTCAGTGGGCCATGGGGAAGTTCACACAAAACTCTGGGGTCACAAGGAAAACAAGGAAATGAAAGTGGAGAGGCAGTAAGTGGGTCACAACCTCTCACCTGGGGACTGCTGACAGGCCCGGAGAATCCTGGGGGAGCTGGAGGGGGCAGACCAGGGGACCCCATGGAAGAGCTGATGACTGGGAAGGGGGAGCCCAGTGGGGGGGGTGGCATGGGGGGTGGGGGGGGTGCCCCAGAGCCTCCAAGGGATGGGGCTGCTGAAGAGGGTAGGGGTGGTCCAGGAGGAGAATGGGGAGGGGGCCCCTGGGGAAGGGGATTTGGGGAGGAACTGTCTGGGCTTCGGGAATCTGAGGGAGGGGTACACAGAGGCACAGAGACACACAGACAGGAGAGACAAAAAGAGAAAAATGAGTCTTCCATCATCCAACTGAAGACTTTCTTTAATCCCCCCTGCACCCCATCATACCCACCCCATCCCCAAGTCCAGACACCCTGTTATCACACAACAGTGTAACTTCTAATAGTGGTGACAGGAGGGAGTGGTGACAAAAGAGAGGAGTAGAGCTCCAGCGAGGCAAAATTCCAAGCACTGTACGTGGTCACCCCAAGCCAGCTGCCCAAGCCAGTCTCGTGTGGGTGGGGCACCACGTGGGATGGACCCTCCTTCCCATCTTGTAGCCAGAGCGTGCAGGGAAGAGAGATAGGCGGAAGAGACCTCCTCCTAGGACGCAAGATCTGTCTTCAAACGTCCAGAGTCCTCAAACTCGAGGACTCGTGTCCCACGCCCAGGCGCTCCGGTGTGCAGGGACACACGCGGCCATGACTAGGAGGGCGGAAGCTTCCTCTTCCCTCGCCGCCCCGCCCCGGGGGGAGGGCGCTAAGGCCCTTGGGAGGGAGGGGACGCGTGTTTACAAACAAGGGGGCGGGAGCGCCAGGGAAAGATCGCCAAGGGAGGGGGGAGGGGTTGCAGATACCGCGGTCACTGGCTCGCGGGTCCGTCCGCTAGGACACTCACCCCGCCCGCTGTCGCCCATCCCGTCCCGTCCAGCCTCCCCCGGCTCCGGCTCCGTGGTTTGTTGTTCTCCGGCTGCCGCCGCCGCCGCCGTCGCTGCGGGATCCAGCCAGGGCCGTCGCCGCCGCCACCGGGACGCGACCCCACAATGCATTTCTTTTCGCACCCCCACCGGCCCACACTGCCCTGCGGCATGCCGCTGGGGGAGGAAGGGCGGGCGAGCAGTCCAAGACATGATTCCTGGCTGAGTGTAGGGATACCGAAGAGGTACCAGAGATTCCCAAGGTTTTATTGAGGGGCTAGCTGAGCACGAGGAAGCCCCAGAGAAAGACTGGCCTGAACCGGGTCGAATTAAGCGCTTCGCTCTGCTCTATACCAAAATGACAGCGCCGATGTGGCAGCCATCTTGGTATAGACAGGAAGTCTCCGCGCTAGTTCCCGCCCCCTCATCTAGTTGGAAACGGAGGAGGCGGTCTCCTCCGTCCCTGTTGCGGGCCTCGCCCAGCCTCCCCTCAAATAACCTCCACACCCACGCATGCGCGCCAGGGCATGGCCGCTTCGCCTCTACCTGAGTGCCGCCATATTGGTAAAGGTCCTGGGACGGAGGTAGAGCGGAACTTCCTGTTCTCGCGGGAGCTAGAGGCGGGAGTGCCACGTCCGTGCAAACCGGGAAAGAAGAGGATCCCGGAGCCGGTGAGAATTTCCTACTTTTCCCTCCCGTCCTTTCCAGGCCTTTTCCCCCACTTAGTGGGTCATAGAGACGAGGACCCAGAGAGTCCGTAAATTGGTGAACAAAGCCTAGAGTAGTGTGCCGGGGGCCCTGCATCCGGGAGGCGGGTCGGGATAAACAGAACGAGTTTGGGGGCAGAATGGAATGGGGGAGAGGCCCATAGACGTGGACGGAGGGCGCGAGCGGAGTAAAGCGGACCCGGCATAGGTATAGAGTTGAGGGTCAAGTGGAGTCACTGTCTCTGTTCCTCTGGTCAGCGTGATGACCAGCTACCTGAGGGCCTCCCACTGGGTGGCCTTGGGACTGCTGACCTGGGCGGCCGTGGGGCTGCTCGTGGCCGGACACGAGGGTCATGACGATATGCACGAGGACTTCCATGGCCACAGCCACTCACATGAGGATTTCCACCACGGACACAGCCATGCCCCTGGCCATGGCCACACTCACGAAAGCATCTGGCATGGGCATACCCACGGTCACGACCACGGACATTCACATGAGGATTCGCACCATGACCATAGCCATGGCCACCCCCATGAGAGCCTCTACCACAGAGGACATGGACATGACCACGAGCACAGCCATGGAGGCCATGGGGAGTCTAGGCCTCCAGGCATCAAGCAGGACCTGGACACTGTCACTCTCTGGGCCTACGTGAGTCCCCAGGGGATGGGGAGAGGGGTTGGTTCTGGATTGTTGGGAAACTCCACACCACTTGAACCCTGACTCTCCCTCACCAGGCACTGGGGGCCACAGTGCTGATCTCAGCAGCTCCGTTTTTTGTTCTCTTCCTTATCCCCGTGGAGTCAAACTGCCCCCGGCACCGGTCTCTGCTCCAGATCTTACTCAGTTTTGCTTCTGGTGGGCTCCTGGGAGATGCCTTCCTGCATCTCATCCCTCATGCCCTGGGTAAGTAACCTCAGACTTCTACCTCAAATCTTAACATTATTTTATTGTTTGGGCAAAAGGGGTCTTTCCCCTTTATGATCTTTGACCTTCCAATGTTCTTCCAAATATTAGGGTATTCGCTTATCTGGCCTTTTCTCCTCCTTCTTCCAGAACCTCATTCCCACCACCCTCAGGAGCAGCCCGGACATGGACACTCCCACAGTGGTGAGGAAGGGGCAGGTGGAGACAGGGATTGGAGTGCTGGGGAAGGTCTACCCTCCGAATTCTTCTGCTCTTGCACTTGAGGAGGATAAGTCTGGAATCCACATTTCCCTTAATGTCTCAATGCCTCCATTTCCAGGCCAGGGCCCCATTCTGTCTGTGGGACTGTGGGTCCTTAGTGGAATTGTCGCCTTTCTTGTGGTGGAGAAATTTGTGAGACATGTGAAAGGAGGACATGGACACAGTCATGGACATGGACATGCTCATGGTCCCATACATGGACTTGGAAGACAGGGTGAGCCAAGGAACAACTTTCCTGAAAGCCACCTTGTTTGTCTCAGAGTCTCCTCGTCTTATGGCTGTTAGATGGGAGGGGACTTCCCTTTTGAGGACATATCAGGTCTCTGTTCCCCACTCTTAACCAACTCCTTTCTTGCCTCAGAGCGTTCTTCAAAGGAGAAACAGAGCTCAGAAGAAGAAGAAAAGGAAGCAGGGGGGTCTAGGAAGCGGCGAGGACGCAGTACAGGACCCAAAGATGGGCCATTGAGACCTCAAAATGCTGAAGAGGGAAAAACGGGTTCAGGTGAGGGCCAGGGTTGGTAAGAAGCATGGACAAGGGGCATCATCATGAGCCCCATAGGATGTGTGCTGTGCGTGGTAGCAGGTATCTGGAAAAGCCTGCAAGGCTAGCTTTGCAGTAGTCTCTGCGGGGAGATGTGGTAATGGCTGGACCAGGGATGGACGTGACGGAGCCTCTCATTGCTTTGTCTTCCTTTCCTCCTGTACAAGACCTGCGTGTGTCGGGGTACCTGAATCTGGCGGCTGACCTGGCACACAACTTCACAGATGGTCTGGCCATTGGTGCTTCATTTCGAGGGGGGCGAGGATTAGGGATCCTGACCACAATGACTGTCCTGCTACATGAAGTGCCACATGAAGTCGGCGACTTTGCTATCTTGGTCCAGTCGGGCTGCAGCAAAAAGCAGGTCGGTGATGATGTGCACCAAACATGGGGGCCTCCAGTCCTTTACCCCCTGCTCAGCCACCCCTAACCCGACTGCCTCTCCTTGCTCCCAAACAGGTCATAGTGTTATTGATAATTAATCTTCTAGAAATCAGGGAGAGGTTCTGGTTCACTGTCCTGTCGCTTAGTATTTCTTGAACTGGGGTCCATAAACCATCTGAATGGTTTTGGTATCTTAAGATTTTTCAGAAAGTGTCTATTCTAGACTCCCCTCTTTTGTCCATACTCTTTTGTTTCCAAAGACATGCACCCTACCCATATATTCCTGTACCCCGCCCCCCAGCCACGTCTAAACCACTGATAATCTTCAGGTATTGATAAATGCCTCTGTCTCTTTTCTGTCCACCAGGCAATGCGTCTGCAACTACTGACGGCGGTAGGGGCACTGGCGGGCACCGCCTGTGCCCTCCTAACTGAAGGAGCGGCAGTGGGTAGTGAAGCTGCAGGTGGGACAGGTCCTGGCTGGATTCTGCCATTCACTGCAGGTGGCTTTATCTACGTAGCAACTGTGTCTGTGTTGCCTGAGCTGTTGAGAGAAGCGTCACCACTGCAGTCACTTCTGGAGGTGCTGGGACTACTGGGGGGGGTTGTCATGATGGTGCTGATTGCCCACCTCGAGTGAGAGGTGGGATAAACCACCCCCACCCAGCCCCGAACTTCTGACCTGTAAGTCTTCGGAGTTTGTGGTCTGTGGAGGTTGGGGCCCTGGCCCGGGATATCTGCCAAAGGAAGGAGTTTTCGCATCCTAGGGAACTGGTGACTTTAGCATGAGGGCTAAGGTTTAGCAGTCCTATAGGGGCTGTAGAGATGAGAATGAGAGACCAGAGGAACTACAGTGTTGGGTGTGTGCTGACCACGTTATTGGGTTTGGGGCTAAATGGGGCCATGAAGAAGGCTGGAAGAGACCAGTGATGGCAGCCTACCCCATGTCTCCAACCCGTTCTCAGAGGACCAAGCTGCCACACACAGGCTTCTCCAAGGTCCTCCTCTCTTCCTCCCACTTGTTGGTGGAGGCTTCAGGGAAGACCAAAGCCCTGGACAAAAGGGGCAGCTGGAGTCAAGGGATAAACATCAATTTAACATCAATCGTGTATCGTGATTGGGGGGAGGGCGTTCGTTGCTAATCTTGTGGCCTGATTTTTTGTTTTTATTTTTTTATATCACTGTTTGAATCGAGGGGGTGAGGTGGTGACCAGAAATAAAGTCGTCGGATCTTCCGCCCTAAAGGCAGTCTTTGTGTTTTTTGGAGGAATGGGGCTTGTCTCCCAACTCCCTAAACCCCCAAGCAGTTGTTTCTGGCCACGCCCCCGCGGTGGGAGGTCCGCCTGTGCTGGTGGCCACGGATGGCCTAAAGCTAGTAGGGCTATGATAGGCCTGGCTCTGCTCTCGCCACGCCCCTTCTGCGCTCGGATTGGTTGTGTGTTGGGTGTCCGCCCACTCGCAGCCAGCCATGGCGACGCAGCTCCGGCTCCGCTCCGCGCTGGCACTGGTCACAGGTCGAGGGGGTGCTCTCCCAAGGCGGTTTGGGGTGCGGGAATTATATCGGGGAGCGCGCCCTCGGACTCTGCAGCTGCTGTGACCCCTGTCCCCCGGGCCGAATTTTACTAACTTTGCGCCCTGTTAACCTCTGACCTCCGCCCACTCCTCCCCTCGCCCCACCTCGTGTTTTCTTCCACCGCAGGTGCGGGTAGCGGCATCGGCCGAGCCGTCTGCATGCGCCTGGCCCGAGAGGGGGCCGCTGTGGCTGCTTGCGACTTGGACGGGGCAGCGGCACGGGAGACGTTGGGGCTGCTGGGCGGGCCAGGGAATGTGGAGGGGGTGCCCCGCGGGGCCCACGCTGCTTTCCAGGCTGACGTGTCTGAGGCCGTGGCCGCTAGACGCCTGTTGGAACAAGTGCAGGTGAACGCGAGCGACCTCTCCCCCTTTAAAGTGTTCACACTGCCTGCACCGCCCCTGGCTCTTTTCATGGTTTTTTGGTGTGTAACCTCCCTCTTCCATAGGCCTGCTTTTCTCGCCCGCCATCTGTCGTCGTGTCCTGTGCGGGCGTTACCAGGGATGGGTTTCTGCTTCACATGTCTGAGGATGACTGGGACAAAGTCATAGCCGTCAACCTCAAGGTGGTGACCTCTGAACCTGTGACTTCTGGCCCCTCTAGCCTGGGAAGGGAGTTGGAGGATGACTGTCACCCCAGCTGATCCTTTCTGTCTTGGTACTCTGTCCTCATTAGGGCATCTTTCTAGTCACTCAGGCTGCAGCCCAAGCCCTGGTGTCCAGTGGTGGTCGTGGCTCCATCATCAACATCAGTAGCATCGTAGGCAAGGTCAGGTTGAGTTGGGCTGAGAAGGCATAGAGTGGAGAACCTCTCCTTGGAACCCCTGATACATCTCAGATCTCTGCTTCGCCTATAGGTGGGGAACATGGGACAGATAAACTATGCAGCATCCAAGGCTGGAGTAATTGGGCTGACCCAGACTGTAGCCCTGGAGCTTGGACGGTTGGTCAGACACCTGGGGGTTCAGGGGGTTTGGCTGAGGTATGTGGGAGCTCTGAGTGAGGGGTCAGTGTTCAGTCCTCTCCAGAGTCAGCAGCCACTCTCCCTTTCACAGACATGGGATCCGCTGTAACTCTGTCCTCCCGGGGTTCATTACAACACCCATGACGCAGAAAGTGCCACAGAAAGTGCTGGACAAGGTAGGAGGCCATGGGTGCAGGGCAGAGAGCAGAACCATTCAGAGGTCCAGCCTCTCTGGGCTTGAGAGAGAGAGAATACTGGGCACAGTTCCTGAAACATAGTAGGTATTAAATAAGTGCACAAGGAATGAAGACACACAAAGGGTCACAGACTCAGTCTACAAAAAAAATCCAAAAAGAAACTTGCAGCCACATATGAGTGTTTCCTTACAGGTGACTGGAAAGATCCCAATGGGACATTTGGGGGATCCTGAGGGTGAGCAGTGAGTGGGGAGTGGGCCCTGGGGAGGGTCTTGAATGAACAGATCCCAAAGTCTGGTATCTGAAAGGGTCCAACCAGGATTGGTGGTTGGTGTGTGTGTTTTGCGGGGAGGGGGTGTTTCTGGTGGGAGATGATGGCTCCTTTGGATCTATGGGAGTGAGCAGGATTCTGCCCTCTCCTCACTGTTCCCATAGATGTGGCAGATGTGGTCGCATTCTTGGCATCTGATGACAGCGGATACATCACGGGTGCCTCAGTGGAAGTCACGGGTATGAGGCCATCATGGGGAGGGAGAGGGCAGAGAAATGGAATCCAGATGATTTGAGAAAGCAAGTGAGGGGAATCTGGAGCCGCTGAGGTTAGGGCAGAAGTTCCCGAAGGCCAGGAACAGAAGACGACCCTGTACCCCCCAGCCCATTTGTTTCCACCTACGCATCTATCCAAATGTTTCTGCCCCTCCTAGGAGGTCTTTTCATGTAACTCAAGGACCCTGGATCTGCTCACTCCCCATCACTCTGCCCGGCCTCCTGCTGATGAGGACTCTGCATTCCCAGGCTACAAAAGGGGTGGCAGTGTATGGCTCAGGAATGCTGAATATGGGAGGCAGGGGTGCTTGTGACCCCAATAAATTCCAAATCCTCTTCCCTGCCACCTCCAGTTCTTGTGTCCAAGCCCTCAGACCCTTCCCCACCTCCCCCTCCTTTCCCTTTACCAAAGGATTGTTCCCTTTCACTGCCTAGTCTCCCAGGGCAACCCCCGCCGCCGGGTGTGAGAGGAGAGAGTGTGTGTCACTGTGTATGCGTGACACTCTGGGTCTTTTTGGAGGGAGGGGTCTGCCCCATCCCCTTCCACTATTCCTGCAGCCCCAGTCCCCTCCCCCCAATACCCTGGGTCTTTATGGTCCCCAAGGGTGATTTGTTCATGGCCCCATCCCGGTGTCCAGCCTGGCCTTGGGAGGGGGTCTTGGAACAGGTGGCCCTCCCCCAGCCCTCTCCTTTCTCTGAGTACCCCCTCCCCTTTCTCTCCACCTTACAATAGCTGCAGCCGGCCTGGGGTCGGATGGGGGGGATTAGGGGAGGGGGCCAGGATTAGGGGAATGGACCAGCCGATGAAAGGGACTGGAGGAGAGTAGAAGGGAGGGGGCTGGGATAAGGAGGAGGAAGGGGAGGGGGTCCGCGCTAATCGACTCTGGAGCCCACATAAGGACTGGCCACGGACTGAAGGAGAGGACAGGGAAGTAGGGGGGATCTGGGGGAGGGGGCGAGGGGACCCATTGCTGCCTTGTCCCAGAAACAGGCCACCCCCTGGCAGCTGCAGCCCAAGTCCGGGAGCCCCAGCTCAGGCTGGAGGAGACGGGACGCCCATCACGGTTTCTCCCCCCCACCTCCCCCGCCGTATCCCTCTCATCCCTGCCTTCAATTGGGATCGCTCTGCCCCTTCCTCTTCTCTTTCCTCCCCGTCCCCTTCCTTTACTGCCAAGTCCTAGAGGAGGCCTCTGCCTGCTTCACACTCCAGACATTCGGGCCCTTGTGCCCCTCCACCCGTGCACACCCCCTCCCCGATAGGGGCCCCATCTTGTGTGTGTGTCCCTGCTTCCGCGTGGTGTCTCCATTCCCCCGTTCCTCCTCGCGCCTCCCTCGCGCCTCCCTCCCCCGCCCCGGGCCGCGGCTCTTGATTGTCCAAACGCAATTCTCGAGTCTCTGGCTCCGGCCGAGAGTTGAGTCTGGACGTCCCGAGCCGTCGCCCCCACACCTCGAGGGGAGAACGGGTCGGAGGGTCTAGGGAGAGCCAAAGCGGAGGGTGGAGCAAGTCCCCAGGGTGGTAAAGGGAATCCCGGGCACATCGGGACTAAATTGAATTCACAGGACGAGGACAGAGGCGGCAGGGAACCCTTCGCAGCTTTTATTCCCCGGAATCCCGGGCTGGGGCTACGGAGTGTGCAGGGATGGGGAGCCGTTCCCCAGAGCCGCTAGGGGACGCGGAGTGGGGGAGGTGGCCCTTTTACAATCCCCCGTCCCCTCCCGGGGTCCGAGCGACCTCAGGCCCCGCCCTCTGGAGCGGAGGCCCCGGGTGGGGGCCGAGGGAAGGGAACTGTGGCTAAGGCTGTCTGCGCCGGTGCTGGGCCGGAGGCGGAGACCGCGGTCCCCACGTGGCGCTGGACTCCAGGGACGCCGGCTCTTCGCCGGGGGCGGGAGCGTCCGGAGGGCGGGGGAACCCCGGCGTCCACGTCGCGTTCCACCCGCTCCGCGAGTGGCGGCTGACGTTTCCCCAGGCGGCGGGGAGTGGAGTGGAGGGGCAGGCGGAAGTGACGTAGGGCCCGAGCGCCCGGGCTGAGGCGGCGGCGGCGGCGGCGGCGGCGGGAGCTGCTGTCTGGGCAGCGCCTGCGGACCGAGCGAACTCGGCCAGGAGCCGGGGCCCAGGGCGCGGTGCTGCGGCGGCGGCGGCGCGGACGGCGGGAGCCGGGTGAGGGGCCGGGCCGGCGCGGGGGCGGCAGGAGTGGGGGGGGCTTTAGAGAGGCGGGGTCTGCGCGAGGGCGGCCCCCTTAACCCCGGCCCTCCCCTTCCCCCTCTCCCCAGCCCTCCACTCCTTCTCCGCCTAGGAGCCCCGGCGGGGGGCTGTGCCCGGTCACCATGACGACGCCTGCGAATGCCCAGAATGCCAGCAAAACGTGGGAACTGAGTCTGTATGAGCTCCACCGGACCCCGCAGGTGACAGGATCCTCCCTGCACAGCTTACTCCCTCTCCCCAAGACCCTTAATCCCCAGACCCTCTCTCACAGCCTCTTTTCCTTTTTTTTGCCCCATTCTACCGACCCTGCCCGATTTCACAGTCCCTTGATCCTACCTTTGAATCACCTTAACCTTTTAAAAACTTTCACATTTATTTCATTTACTCCAAAACAGCCAGAGAAAGGTAGAGCAAATATTACTATCTTCTTTTGAAAGATAGTAAACGGACAGAAATTATCTTCCGTGTTCCTCAGTATAACGTCATAGATCAGTGCCTGTAAGACTTACCTTGGGAGTTTGTTGAAAGTGGAGCTTTCCAGCCCCCCGCCCCCGCCAATATTCTGATACTATAATGTGACAGAGCCCCAGAGTCTGCGTTTTTAACAGGCACCCTAAAGGATTCTGGTGTAGATATTACCAGGATCACACTTTAAGTCTTCCCCAAACCACAAATCTGTGCCACTCCCACCCCCCAGGTGTCTCTCCCAACTTCAGATCCTCCTATTGCAAAGCTCCTATTCTTAATTAAGGAACATTCTTTCTGTTTTCCATTTTCTCCAAGTCAGTGGCCCCCTCTGTCTGAATTACCGTCTTCCTCAAGTGGCCAACAAGGGTTACCCAGATTCTGCTATCTCAGTGTCTCTCAAATCTCCCATTTCATAGACCACTTGTTTCTAAAACTTTCCCCCCCAACCCACCACCACCTTTCCACTCACCAATGTCTCCAGGAAGCCATCATGGATGGCACAGAGATTGCCGTTTCCCCTCGGTCGCTGCATTCAGAACTCATGTGCCCCATCTGCCTGGACATGCTGAAGAATACGATGACCACCAAGGAGTGCCTCCACCGGTTCTGCTCTGACTGCATTGTCACAGCCCTGCGGAGCGGGTAACAGGAGGGACACCTTTGTGATGGGATAAAAGGTACAGGGCTGAGATCTCAGTGCCCTGGCAATTGACTGCCCAGGGCTTTCTCTCTCCTTCCCCAGGAACAAGGAGTGCCCTACATGCCGCAAGAAGCTGGTATCAAAGCGATCCTTGAGACCAGACCCTAACTTTGATGCTCTGATCTCAAAGATCTACCCGAGCCGGGAAGAATACGAGGCCCACCAGGACCGCGTGCTCATCCGCCTAAGCCGCCTGCACAACCAGCAGGCGCTGAGCTCCAGCATTGAAGAGGGACTGCGCATGCAGGCCATGCACAGGTTCGGCCCGAGAGACCGCGGGGCTGGTGGGACAGATCCAAGGGCCACATCCCCAATGCTGGCTTTGTGGCCTGCCAGCCTAAAAGCTGACTGCAGCCTGATTGGCAGGCCTGGAAGTCATGGATAGAAATTGCCAACTTCTTAGTTAGCAATGGGCACTACTGTTCTTCAGAAGAAGAGAGCTCACCTAACTTTCTGTAAGTTAGAACAGTAGAGGGATTTGGGCATAAGCTCCGGATTCACACTGTTGGGGATTAAATCACCTAGGCCAGCACCATTCAGTCTTTAATGTAGATCCAAATCACCTGAACGTCTGGTTAGAAATGTGAACTCTGATTGAGTAGGTCTAGAGTAGGTCTAGAGTTAGGCCTGAGATTCTGCATTTCTATAAGCCTGCACTGGTTCTTAGACCCTCCTTGACGAGATGAAGGACTGTGATGTCAAACGAGTTATTTACTCTCTCAGCTGCAATCTTGTCAGCCATAAAACAGAGATGAAGTAATTATCTTCCTAGTAAGACTTGTAGTATGAGAGCAATCAAGGCAAACCACTTAGCATGTGCCTGACAAAGTTAGTGTTTCATAAATATTAGGTGTCATTAAGATTCCCCTGATCTCAAATCTATGAAGTTTGAAATGTAAACCCCTTATCCTTGATGCTTTCTAACGTCATCCACTTTCTTCTGCAGGGCCCAGCGTGTGAGGCGGCCAATGCCTGGGTCAGATCAGACCACCACGATGAGTGGGGGGGAAGGAGAGCCAGGGGAGGGAGAGGGGGATGGAGAGGATGTGAGCTCTGATTCAGCCCCTGACTCTGCCCCAGGCCCTGCTCCCAAGCGACCCCGTGTAGGGGGTGCAGGGGGGAGCAGTGTAGGGACTGGGGGAGGAGGCACTGGTGGGGTGGGTGGGGGTGCTGGTTCTGAAGACTCCGGTGATCGGGGAGGGACTCTGGGAGGGGGTACCCTGGGCCCCCCAAGCCCTCCTGGGGCCCCCAGTCCCCCAGAGCCAGGTGGAGAAATTGAGCTCGTGTTCCGGCCCCACCCACTGCTCGTGGAGAAGGGAGAATACTGCCAGACTAGGTGAGAGCCCTGTGTTTCCCCAGACCCCTGAGAAACCAAAGATCACACATAGGCTTCCATCAGAAGTAGGGTTTGTACAACCCAAGAAAGAAACCCTAATGCAGAGGCCCCTTTGGAAAGTCCCCTACTTCCCGTCTCCATTTGTGGCTTCCTGTACCCTAAATATGCTCTCTTTCCCACTCCAGGTATGTGAAGACAACTGGGAATGCCACAGTAGACCATCTCTCCAAGTACTTGGCACTGCGCATTGCCCTTGAGCGGAGGCAGCAGCAAGAGGCGGGGGAGCCAGGAGGGCCTGGAGGGGGTGCCTCTGATGCTGGGGGACCTGATGGAGGTGGTGGGGAGGGTGGGGGTACCAGAGGAGGTGACAGCCCTGAAGAGCCTGCCTTGCCCAGTCTGGAAGGTGTCAGCGAAAAGCAATACACCATCTATATCGCCCCCGGGGGCGGAGCCTTCACGGTGAGCCTTGGAGGGCAATGGCATGGGGGAGGGGGTAGCCTGGGGCCATGCACAACCGTGACCCTGACTTCTAACTGAGCAGCGATCCTTCCTGTGCGTCTCCCTCTCCCTTCTATGTCCTTTCTTCTCTCTCAACTCCATGTGCCCTGTTCTACCCCATCTCTTTATCATTCCTGTTTCTTTTCTCTGCCCACCTCTTCATTTCCTTTACCATCTTCTCCAACTTTATTTTCTCTTCCCCTGCCTCTCTCTCCCACTCCCTCTGTAGACACTGAATGGCTCGCTGACCCTAGAGCTGGTGAATGAGAAGTTCTGGAAGGTGTCCCGGCCACTGGAGCTCTGCTATGCCCCCACCAAGGATCCAAAGTGACCCCACAAGGGGACAGCCAGAGGATGGGGACCATGGGGTCTCCCTGTGTTCTGGCCCACCACCCCAGCTTCTTTGTCCCCTAGTGCCCCCCAGCCCAGCCAGCCAGCAAGAGGACATAAATGAGGACATGTGGCTTTTATACAAAGTATCTATATCAGATTCTTCTATATTGTACAGAGTGGGGCATGCACCCCCATCTACTACCTTTTCTATTTCCCCCAACCTCCCATCTACACAAGACGTTGGATAAGGTGAAGAACCCTCCTTTCATGCCCTCATACCAACAACAAATTTACTTTTTTTCCTCTTTGAAATCTGCAGTTCTGTGTCTTTATCAGGGGCATACTAGAAGGGGGGAAAAAAAGATTGGAGAGGAAAGCCTAGGAATCCTGTAGAATCAGCCTTGGCAGTGGGGAAGAAATGTCAAAAGTTATTCAAGGTGTGTAATTCCCATTCTTCTGAACCCCCAAAGCAGCAAATGAGTACAAAAGTAGGAATGACCTGTGGAGCTGGAAGAGACAGGATGAAGAGCCCAGGGGGTGTGAAATCAAATCCCAGACTTGCTCCCTAAATCCTGAGTTGCTGAGGCTGAAATCCAGGGTTTCAATACCACAGGGAAAGCTGGCAAGGGGCTCGAGAGTAAGGCATGTAGAGGTGGACAGGGCGGTGATGTTTGCAAGGGGAATAACTCCTCGCACTACAAGATGCTGGTTCCTATAACTGGGAAGAAAAGAGGGAGGGAGGTGGGGAGGAATGCGAGACCCTCCCGGCTCCACATCCCACCACCCGGGCGCCTCCTGGGGACAACAGTTCCCAGGAGAACTGAGCCTTTCCCCCAGGCCCAGCCGTTGGCAGTGGAGGGAGGGAGAGGGGGCCGCCTCCCCCCTCCCCGTGTGTTGTCTCGGTGCCTGTCCAGACAGTGGCCGGGAGCTGAGCGGTGGGGTCAAGTGAAGCCTTTGCTCCTCTGGACCTCGAGTTGCGCGGGCGGGCGGGGCCGGAGGACAGGCGCCTGGCTGCATACCCTGTCCCGGGCAGCGCGGGGAATGAGGAGGAATCGCCTGTCCAGAAGAAACATGCTCCCTGTGCCCCGCTTCAGCCTCTCTGCCCCTCACTTCCTGTTTCCGTTGCTCTTCGTGCCCCCACCCTGATCCGCCCCAAATTCCTGCGGTTGGCTTGGTTCTCTGTCCTGCGGGCAGAGGAGTTACTCTTGGTCTGACCCGCAGACCTCACCGCTACACCCCCCCCACACACACACACTCCACGCTTGGAATTTCTCTTGTTCCGCTCGTTCCCAGTACCCGCAAAACCGTGGGCGCAGGGGGCGTCCTACAGCCCCGGCGAGTACCGCAGACCTGGTGGGTGACCTGGCGCTCACCCCAGAGATCTCTTGGCCTGCAGAAGTAAGAAACACCCGCTCTACCCTCTAGGAGACCCTTTCTACACCCGCCTCCCCGGGACCTGATCCCGGGGTGCTGGGGGCGGGGGGAAGGTGGGCGTTGCGCCTGGAATTTCGAGGAAGAGAAACGTGCGGAGGAGTCAGGAGAGGAAGCCGGTATGCAAAGCACTCAGCTTCTCCTGGTTCCAGGGAGCGTCAGCCCCTCACTCTCATCATTCTCCCCAGCCCTAACAGACCTGGCAGCTCTTCTGTCTGTTTCCCACCCTCTCGCTTCACTCTGAACAGCCCGCGGCTCCTCTATCCCTTCTCAGTCCCCAGTGGACACCTTCGCCCCACTCTCCACCCCAACTCCTCACGTGTCCCCTGGTGCCTGTCTTTCTCAGTGAGTACTCTCTTACTCTCCTCTGCCCTCCTGACTGTGAACTTCGCAGACATCCCTGTTTATTTATGTGACACCATGGGGGAGACACACAGAAGTGCTGCCCTAGGTAAGTCTCCTCTACCCACCCACCGGGGGGTCGGTCTCCCTCCTCAGTGCGTGCAGAAGGAGGTGTGGGAGAAGCCTGAGCAGCTCAAATTCTGTTCCACTCTTGGCTTCTCTGAGTTCCTTCCCCAAGTAGGTACTTCAGCCTCTCAACTAAGCCTATATGTATGGGTTAGGCAAAGTGAGAGATATTGACAATACAAAAGAGAACTGGGCTATTTTGACTGGGGCAAGATTCATGTAGGAAAATAACTAACAATGCAAAGGAGCCAGGTACAGAAAGAAAGGTTGATACTAGAATCAACCTGACCTGGGCAAGAAGGAATTAAACTTTAGGTAAAAGAATCGCTTGGGAGACCGCTACTTAGTTTCACCCTTTCTGGAAATATGCATTGAGTCCGCCATGTGTCAGGGACTATTCTGGGACCTGGGTGTTACACACAGACGCATGATGTGGCTCCCGCCTTCCAAGGATTTCATCTAGGGGTGTTCATGGGGAGCATGCCAATACTGAATCCAGCATCTAGTCCTATCAGTAGTATCCACTGTAGTACCCCTCAAGTCTGCCCACTCTTCTCCAGCCTCCACCTCCCTGGGCCAGCCGTCCCCTGGACCATCGGGTTCTCCTTCTCCTCCCAGAATTTTTGCAATAGCTGGGAATGGTCTGTAACACACGCTGCACTCCTAAGTAAGAGACTTTTTTGAAATGCAAATCTGATTGTTTCAGGCATTCTGCTTAAGCCTATTCAATGGTTTCCCATTCATCTAAGCTAAAGATGCAAGTCCTTAACCTGGCCTCAAAGGCCCTGAGAGACCTGGCCCTCCCGGCCTTCCCAGCCTCATCCCCCACCTGTCACTCTGCCTAGCACGCCTGAGTGCTCCACTTCCTATTCACGTGTGCTTCCTCCCTCCAGAGCCTTTGTACAGGCCGGACCCTCCGCCTGAAAGGCTCCTTCTTCCATTTCTCTCAGCAATTGGCGCAGATCTCAGCTTCTCTACCTCACCCTCAGGGAAGGTACCCTAACCTTCCTTTCAGGGTCAAATTCCCCTTCTCTGAGCTCCCACACCAAGATGTCCCTTTCCGTGAGGCACACACCACAGTTGCAGTGGTACCTTTGTTGGTGGTTGTTTCACTGATGACTGTCTCCCTACAGAAGGTAAGCTCCCTAAGGGCAGGGGCCAAGTCTGCACATACTCACTCTCGTCATTCCCTGGACCTGGAACTGAACACTCCATAATATTGAGTTGAAATATTGGTTAAATGGATGCATGTGTGCCAGGATCTGGGCAGAAGGTACATATTTCAGGCTTCAGAAGGCAGCATGAAAAAATGTGGCAAAAGCGCAGGATTGAAAACCAGAATATCTGGGTTCAAGAACTAGATTAAAAGTATTGGTTGTGTGACCTTTAGTAGGCTGTTAAACCACTCTGAACCCTAGCTTTCTTATTATAAAATGGGAACAACTTCAAAATCAAGCAAGATGGAGGAATTAGAAAATCTATAAGCACCATCACCTAGAAATTCTAGATAAAATATGAAAAACACACACACACCAAAAAAAGAACATGACTGAGTTCTCAAAAGGAAAGTAAAATCCCAGTGCTAGAAATAAAGAGGAAACTGAAAGCCAGAGGATGAGCTGACTGGGGCTACAGTTACTAAAAGGGGGGCTGGGAGGGAATTGGTTCTGTTAACTAAGGGCCTGCATGTTAGCCTCCCAGGAACAGGAAATGAGGTCTTGGTCCTGAAGGGGTGGGGAAATTAGATGAAAGGCAGCCAAAGCTGGCTCAAGAAGAAATAGAAAACTTGAAGTTCTATAAATTATAATAATTGAACTAGAAGCTAAAAATACACATAGTACCTAGATAATTTTATAGATGTATTCTGCCAACTCTTACAGGAACTGTTTATTTATATAAACTGTCCCAGAAAATGGAAAAAGAGGGCCAATCACATTTATAAGACTAATAATCCTAAATAAAATATTAGCTTATTGAATCCAGTTGGAGTTTGTCCAAAAGTGTGTACGTATGCATGTGTGTATATGTACAAGTGTATGTCTGACAAAGAAGGTTTTATTCCAGGAATGCAAGGATGTTCTGCTTTAAAAGTCCATTAATGATATTTATGACATTGACATATTAAAAAGAAAAAACGTAATTGTCCCAGTAAGTGCAGAGAATGCACTGGATAAAGTTTAACACTAACTGACGATTTTTTTAATCTAAAAAAAATCTAACTAATTAGACTTGCCATGAGGTGTTGAAGCCTTGTTTCATTGAGTTGGAGAGACTGGACCTAAATGGCGCAGCATGACTTTGCTCCAGCCTGGCTTAATTTTCCCACACCACCATCATCAACAAAGTCATCATTGAATTTTGAGAAGCATTCTGAAAACTTTTCATGGACAGAAACTCGTTGTGATGTGAATCATCGACGACACAACTCTTCAGATGGCTTTGATTCTGGTATTGGACGTCCTAATGGAGGTAACTTTGGAAGGAAAGAAAAAAATGGATGGTGTACACATGGAAGAAATGGTACTGAAAACGTAAACCATCGGGGGGGATACCATGGTAGAAGTTCCCGTTCTCGTAGCAGTATTTTCCATTCTGGAAAAAGCCAAGGACTACATGAAAACAACATACCGGACAACGAAACAGGGAGGAAAGAAGACAAGAGAGAACTCGAACAGTTTGGGGCTGTGGATTTTCCGTCTTTAAATCCTGAATATGAGAGAGAACCAAATCAGAATAAGTTTTTAGCTGCAGGTGTATGGGGCCTACACGCCCAGACACACATACCCAACCAAAAAAATCTCCCAAGCTCCTCTCTTAGAATGTCCTCTGAATCCTAAATCTAGAGCTCCAAGGATGTTGGTCATTAAGAAAGGTAATACAAAAGATTTACAGCTATCTGGATTCCCAGTAGTAGGAAATCTTCAATCACAGCCAGTTAAGAACAGGACTGGTCCAAGTGTTTATAAAGGTTTAGTCCCTAAACCTGCTGCTCCACCTACAAAACCAACACAATGGAAAAGCCAAACTAAAGAAAATAAAGTTGGGACTTCTTTCTCTCATGAGTCTACATATGGTATTGGTAATTTCAATGCTTTCAAATCAACTGCCAAGAATTTTAGTCCATCTACAACTTCAGCGAAAGAGTGTAATTGCTCAAATTCCTCTTCACCTGTTGACAAACTTAATCAGCAACCTCGTCTAACCAAACTGACACGAATGCGCACTGATAAGAAGAGTGAATTTTTGAAAACATTGAAAAGGGACAGAGTAGAAGAGGAACATGAAGATGAAAGCCATGCTGGCTCAGAGAAGGATGACAACTCATTTATTTTGCATAACAGCAATGGTACTCACCAAGAAAGGGATATAAACCGAAACTTTGATGAAAATGAAATTCCACAAGAGAATGGCAATGCCTCGGTTATTTCCCAACAGATCATTCGGTCTTCAACCTTCCCACAAACTGATGTTCTTTCAAGTTCACTTGAGGCAGAACACAGATTGTTAAAGGAGATGGGCTGGCAAGAAGATAGTGAAAATGATGAAACATGTGCTCCCTTAACTGAGGATGAAATGAGAGAATTCCAAGTTACTAGTGAACAGTTACAGAAGAATGGTCTGAGGAAAAATGGTATTTTGAAAAATGGCCTGATTCCAAACTTCAAGTTTGGACCCTGGAAAAACAGCACTTTCAAACCCACTATTGAGAATGATGACACAGAAACAAGTAGCAGTGACACATCAGATGACGACAATGTGTGAAGGATTTCCTAACTGCTTTAGAAATTTTAGTGTGATACATCTCTCATACAGTCTGGGGTGAATTGTAAAAATGAAGAACTATAATTTATGTAGTAAAATGCCCCATTAGAAGGTGATTTTTTGGGGGCACTTCAATATGAAGAAAACCAAGAATGTTGTGTTGGGCTGTGTTGAACATTATTTCTTTGTAAATGAATGTTGTAGAAATGAGGACTTTGGTTGATCCAACATTGACTTTCTTCATCACTGCAGCATTTCTCTGACTAGCAATGTGACGATGTAACAAATAAGATTTTCTCATTTAATAATAAAAAGTTGTGTAATGTTTTGCAAAAAAAATAAAAATAAAAAATAACTTTCAATGTCAGTACAAGGATACTAGTTTTTGCTGTTTCTTTTTTAAAAAAATCTTTTTTTTAAAGATTTTATTGGGGAACAGGACTTTATTCGGGAACAGTGTGTACTTCCAGGACTTTTTTTCCAAGTCAAGTTGTTGTCCTTTCAATCTTAGTTGTGGAGGGTGCCGTTCAGCTTCAAGTTATTGTCCTCTCAGTCTTAGTTGTGGAGGGCGCAGCTCAGCTCCAGGTCCAGTTGCCATTGCTAGTTTTAGGGGGCGCAGCCCACCATGCCTTGCGGGAGTCGAACCGGCAACCTTGTGGTTGAGAGGCTGAGCTCCAACCAACTGAGCCATCCGGGAGGCAACTCAGGTCAAGGTTCCGTGTTCATTCTTAGTGGCAGGGGGCCGAGCCCACCATTCCTTGCGGGATTCGGAGGAGTTGAACCAGCAACCTTGTGGTTGAGAGCCCACTGGCCCATGTGGGAATCGAACCGGCAGCCTTCGGAGTTAGGAGCACGGAGCTCCAACCGCCTGAGTCACCGGGCTGGCCTGTTTTTGCTGTTTCTATTCACTTTGTGTTGGGGGTGTCTGAACTGAAGCATTTAGAAAAAGAAGAAATGAAGCCATCACTATACATAGATGATCGATTATTTACAATAAAAATCTACAAACAGAACTAATATACCCCTTTCTGAGCCAAGATGAATATACAAACGTCAATATGCCCATACCATGGCAATAAACAAACAGGAGATTTTGTTTTAAGAAAATACAATTTGTTGCAACACATGGATGGACTTAGAGGGTATTACGCCAAGTGAAAGAAGTCAAACAGAGAAAGACAAATAACATTCGATCTCACTTATAGGTGAAATCTAAAGAACAGAATAAATGAACAAACAAAACAGAAAAAAATAGAAAATACCATTTGTAATAACAACAAAAACTATAAGATAATTAGGAATAAATATAACAAAACATATGCATAATTTTATGGAGAAAATTATAAGGCTTTATTGGAGAACATTTTGAAAAAGAAGACATAAAAGAACGAAGAGATATGCCATGCTCATGAAGAGGAAAATTCAGTATAAAGCTGGTAATTTTTCTCAAGTCCATAAATTCAGTACAATCTAATCAAAACCCCAATAAGATATTTTATGGAACTTTACAAGCTGTTCTTAAAATTCTTATAGGAGAGTAAATGGCCAAGAAAAGCCAAAACAAGTTGGAAGTGGGAGAAAACCAGAGTGCTTGCCTTACCATACATCACAACTTTATTCTAAAGCTAGAGTGATTAAAGCAGTGTGATCCTGTCACCTGGGCAATAAATAAACCATCGGTACAGAACAGAACTTCTTGGATTCAGACCCTTAAAGATATGAGAACTTAGTACATCACAAAAGTGATCTAAATCAATGGGAAAGGATGTATTATTTGTTAAATTGACTTGGGTTAATTGGTATCCAAAAGGGAAAAAATAGATCTCTACATTACAACAGACCCAAATTTCAGATGGCTTAAATGTGTGAAAGACAAAACTTAAAACTGTTCAAAAAATACATAAGGTAAAATATTGATGATATCAGAGTAGGGTAGGATTTCTTAAACAAGATACAAAAAGCACAAACACTAAAAGGAAAGATTGACACAAATGACTACATTTTAAAAAGTTTTTAAACTTTTGTAAGACAAGAGACATCTTAACAACATAAAAAGACAAGCCACAGACTGGGAAAATATTTACAACCTATATGACCAATGAAGGATTGGTATCCAGGATTTACAAAGAACCTTTGCAGATCAATAAGAAAAGGACAGGCAAGAGAAAAACGAGCAAAAATTATGACAGGCAAGACACCAAAGAGAACGAGGAATGGAAAATAACTTCCAATGTCAATACAAGGATACTAGTTGTAACTGTTTCTATTCACCAAATGGCCAAAAACCATGTAATGTCCCTGGTAATGTAGAAATGCAAATCAAAACCATGAGAAACTACTTTACACATACTGAATAAGCAAATTAAAATAACTCTGATAACACCAACAGGAAGTCATACATTTGTGTTGAAGTGTGAACAGCTATAACAAATTAGAAGTTTAGCAATACTTAAGAATGAAAGTGCACATACCCTAATACTCAGAAACCTTTCTTCTAGATGTGTTCCTCAGGAGAACATTTCTACATGTGCAAAAGGGGGCAAGGAGAGCAATGGGTGTCGCAGTATCATTTGATTGTCAAGAAAAGGTGGAAACAAGATAATCTGTCCTTAAGGTAACGGAATGGATAAATAAAGCATGGGTTAGTCTTATAATGGATTGCTACATGGCAGTTAAATGAATTATAGCCATATTTACCAACACAATGAGGAAACGAGGTTGCAAAAACATGTTGTATGATATCATTTACGCAAGTTTTAAATTACACAAATCAATGATACACGTTTAGGAAAACAACATACTTGTTAAAAGTACAAAGTGTGCGTGGGAATAATCCCCAACAACTTCAGGATGATAATTACACCAAGAAAGGAGATTGATGGGATAGGCTTTAGCCATATATGTAATGTAATGCTTTGTTTATTTTTGAAGAAAAAGAAAACAAAAGAGGTGATACAAAAGTGGGGCGTTGCTTAATTGGATCGCTGTGATGATTAAACGAGCTAGTAAATGGAAAAGTGCTAAGTGAAAGTTATTAGGTTGGTGCAAAAGTCATGGCGTTTTAAAGGGTTAGAATAATTGCAAAAACCACAATTACTTTTGCACCTACCTGACAGTCGTTCATCTCTTTAGAAGAGTTGAGTTCCATATTGGCTATGGAAGTGGAGAGATGTGCCATCCCTACCTACTCTTTCCACTTTATGTGAAGTCTCACTCCTCCCACTTATTGTACCTGTTAATCTTAGGTAAGTTACTTCACTGCCCTGTGCCTCAATATCCTCATCTATCCAATGCACATATTAAAAGTGTCTATTTCTAGCATTGGTGTGGGAGTTAAATAAGTGAAAGTGCTTAGAACAGTGCTGAGCTTGGAGTAGCTGCTCTAGAAGACTGTCGTTGACAATGACGGTGCTACTGTTATTGTTGTTATCACTTCCAGCGGCATAGAATTTCTTTTTATTTTTTTTTTTTTATTTATTTTTTTTTTTTAAAGGACTTTATTGGGGAACAGTGTGTACTTCCAGGACTTTTTTTTTTTTGTTTTTTCCAAGTCAAGTTGTTGTCCTTTCAATCTTAGTTGTGGAGGGGGCTGTTTAGCTTCAAGTTGTTGTCCTTTCAGTCTTAGTTGTGGGGGGCGCAGCTCAGCTCCAGGTCCAGTTGCCATTGCTAGTTGCAGGGGGCGCAGCCCGCCATCCCTTGCGGGACTCGAGGAGTTGAACTGGCAACCTTGTGGTTGAGAGCCCACTGGCCCGTGTGGGAATCGAACCAGCAGCCTTCGGAGTTAGGAGCACGGAGCTCTAACCGCCTGAGCCACCGGGCCGGCCCTAGAATTTCTTTTTAAATCTCAACTTTTAAAATCTCCTAAGAACCTCACTTGGCAATGAAAGTGCTCCGTATCTAAGAAGACCCAGACTCCGCCTTCAAGGAACTAAATGAAGGATTGCAAACTCATATTCCTGCAAGGGACGACAGGTAATGTGCTGAGGGCCAAGGTAAGGCTGTAACAGGCGGAGCTCCCTCCCCGATCTAGACGGGCAGCTCCTGGAAGGGTGTTACCACGTAGGAATTCGGAGCCAGCACTGCCACGGGGGAAAAAATTAACAGAAACGATAAATCCCAATTTTCTTTAAAATCATTCCGTTTTTTTTAAGTGTTGCAATTAATTCCAAAAGATAATAAAAGCACGTTGTGAAACAAATGAAATACTTGAGTGGGTTGCCAGTTTTTGAGCCCTAAGATGGAAGCTGGCACAGAGACAGACGCATGCGCAGACCTTGACACTACAACGTAATTCGAGCTATAAGAAAGGTGAGTAACGGAGCAGTGAGCGGGTGGTGGGTTGAAGATGACAGCAAGTTCTTTGTCTGCATGTCCAGTCTGTCACCCCTCTCCTTGAGTCTGTGCTGGTCCTGTGACCTGTCTGGACCAACAGAATGTGGCAGGCATGACTGTACCTTGTGGCGTTGGGCCTTAGGAGATCTGTAGCCTCCCCTTCTGCCCCTCGGAACCCGGTCACCATGCTGGAAGGAAGCTCAGCAGCCCCCGGAAGAGACCCACGTGAAGCAGAACTGAGGCCCCCACCTGGCAGCCCAAGGCAGCTGCTCACCCAGTGAGAGAGGCCATTTGGAGCATCCGCCCGCCCCAGAGCCGCAGCCCACACTGAATGAAGAATGCCCAGCAACCTGCAGAATTAATTGTGAGCAACAGTACACTTCTGTTTAAAGACACCACATATTAGGGTGGCGTGTAGAACAGCAGTAGATCACCAACATGGGCCATATTACGGGCGAAAAAGAGGTCTTATTTTGCCTAACAGAGTTGGGATTTAAGCTTTGAGATAATTTTTGAAAAAAGCATACTTTGGCTTTAAAAATAATTGTGTTGGGCCGGCCCGCTGGCTCAGGCGGTTGGAGCTCCGTGCTCCTAACGCCGAAGGCTGCCGGTTCGATTCCCACATGGGCCAGTGGGCTCTCAACCACAAGGTTGCTGGTTCAACTCCTCGAGTCCGGCAAGGGATGGTGGGCAGTGCCCCCTGCAACTAGAAAACGGCAACTGGACCTGGAGCTGAGCTGCGCCCTCCACAACTAAGACTGAAAGGACAACAACTTGACTTGGAAAAAAGGCCTGGAACTACACAGTTCCCCAATAAAGTCCTGTTTTTAAAAAAATTGTGGTAGGAGGAGTATGGTGAGTGGTTAACTTTCCAGGTGGAGGGGAAAGCATGTACGTAGCATGGATAATGAAAAGTGTGATGCAGTCAAGGATCCCCAAATAAGTCAGTTTTGCCAGTTGGGGCTCAAAGCACAAAGATGGACAGGATGGGAGATAATAACTTCTAACGTTTCTTGAACACTTCCTGTGTGCTAGGCACTGTGATAGATGCTTCACAAAATCATAGAAATCAGGAATCCTCACAACATTGCTATCTCATTTTATACACAAGAAAGTTGTGGTCCAGAGAGGTTAGGAAACTTTCCAAAGATCACACAGCCAACAAGTGTCAGAGCCGAGATCTGAAGCAGCTCTGTAGAGCCTGCACTGTAGAGAAACTACAGCTTCATATCCTGAGTCAGATCCTGAAGGGCCTGTGTGGCAGGTGAACAAGTGGGGATTGTGCCTGAAGGGGAGAGGCAGCCACGAAAGAATTGTGAGCCAGAGAGGGAGATGTGCTGATTTTCACTTCAGAAGCATCCTTCTAGTGGCAGAGGTGGCAAAACTAGAAGCCGAGGATGATGCAGGAGACATTCCCAAAGGTCCAGGTGGGTACACCAGAGCAGTGCTGCCTTCCTTCCTCGTGGGGACTGGCCAAGTGGCTGAGACTGGGAGTTAGGTTCAGAGACAAAACCAGAATAAAAGTTATTTCTGAAGCACATATGGTAGAACACTGAAAGCCGTGTCACAATCTGGCAAGGAAAACTGGGTTCAAATCCAGAGTCCAAAGGTCCAGAGACAAGACTTGGGTTGGGATCATAAGACCGCGAGTTGGGAGCTGGAAAGGGGCAAGATCAGGGTAGTTGGCCAAGAACAGCCAGGAGACATCCTGAGCAATGGCTGCAAACTCTGAGAAAAGTGCTTGTGGTTCACCTCTGTGAAACTGGACACAGGGTGTCCGAGGCTGAGGAAAAGGCCAGAGGTAGGTTGGCAGGGGTGGCAGCAGGGCTGGAGGGACTCAGAGGTGGTCATAAGCTGGCAGGAAAATCTCTCGACTTGGTCATTGGAACCCCGGGAAGAGCAAGCGTGGGACCTGGGGCCCTTCCAGGTGCCTGGTGGGGCATCTGGGTGGTTGGTGAGTCTAACTACTGAAACCAGCAACAGTGGAATAGGAGCAGGTTAGGGAGAAAAGGTGAATTCAACTTTGGGGATATTCAGTGCTTGCTTGGTAAATTTAAATCGAAACATTAATTTTTAAACAACCAGGGACGTTGAAATGGAGAGATTTGTGAGACAGATATCTGGCAGTGGAGGTCAGGAAAGAAATTTGGGCTAGAAATGTACGTTTAAGAGGAACCAGAATAGAGATGGGGATGAGGATACCCAAGAGAAGTGTGCAGAGGAGGAGAGAAGGGAGCCTGGAGCAAGTCTGCAGAAGTAGCCTGAGAAAGGTCAGCAGAGAGGTGGGAGGAATAAGAGGGAGAGAGAGAGTGATTTCACAAAAATCAACAGAGAAAAGAAATGCAAAGGGCAGTCAACAGGATCAAATGCTCCAGAGAAGAAAAACGAAATGAAGATGAAAAATGCCCATTCCATTTGGCAATGAGAAGATCCAGCTGGGTTACCTCAGTGGGAGCAGGGTCAGTGCAAGGGAGGGAGGGTGGAGCTGACTGACTAGAATTGAGAAGGTGCCTTGTTTATCCATTGCTGTGTGACAAAGCGCCCCACACCTCAGCGGCTTGCGACGGCGGCAATAACCATACATTGACTCCCAGGGACCCTGAGGGTTAGGTGTTGGGCCAGGGCACAGCTGGGACCACTTGTCTCTGCTCCCCAATGTCTGGGGACTGAGCTGGAAGTGACTGGATGGCTGGGAGCTGAAACCATCTGAAGGCTTGTTCGCGCGCATGTCTGGTAGCTGGTGCTGGCGGTCGGCTCACACCCTGGCGGAGGCTGTGGATTACTACCCCTGCACGACACGATGGGAGGTTCCTGGGGGGCGAGCCTCCTGAGGGAAAGAGAGAGAACCCTGACATTTGAGGGGCCCAGGACAAGCGTACAAATACAGAATATGAAGTTGCAGGAATTCAATCTGCCTGCTCAGGTTGTAGATTTGCTAAAACAAGCCAGAAATTTATTTTACCAAATCTACAACTTGAACAGGTCAGATAAAATCCACAGGTCATCTACAACTTGAACAGGTCAGATAAAATTTCATATCCTTCATCAACTTACTTACTGATCAAAACAATGGAGATGTATGTGGCTCCTCTTTGTACTTTCCCCCCAGTTTTTACAAATTTAAGTAGATTCCTCCCTTGAAGATACTCTTTCTTTCTTTTTTGCAGCTTTATTTCTTTGAATTTCATATTCATACCATAGTTTCTGTTTCTGTCGTTATCACAATGTGTACTCATTCTCAATGATCTAGGATTTAAAAATAAAATGTAATTGTAGCCAAAGTTTATAAAAACATAACGTATTTCCACCGAAATGTGTAAATGTAAAAAGCCAAAATCACTTTAATGTTTACCAAAGTTATTTTATTCTAAAATGTTCAAAATTATCTGTTGAAAAAGACAAGAACACATTATAATTAATATTTCTATTTAAAATCAAACTAATTTAAATAAAGTTGGGTTTCCTGTTTACTTTAAAAAACTTTACAAAATAGCTTTATAGAGATCAACTATTTATAATCTAGTATCCAATGTCCATCCACTTACCAATATAGAAAAATCAATATTGTACTTCACAAAATATATGTCTCGACCTACAGGCATACAAATTTAACAGTAATAAGAGTTATTTATGTTGCAAAATGTTCCTCCACTATTGTTTGCCACTATCATGACTGCAGTCACAATAACCAATACTCCTAGAACATAAAAGAATATTTCTAGAACAGAAAGAGAAGCAAGAAAAATAGACACTCAACACTACTGGGAAGCGGTACTTTATCATGCTATTGGAGAAGTAATATTTGACAAATTAATTGAGTTGTATTTTCTTTTACCTGAGTGCTTCTACTGCTTACATCCTCCATCTACTCCAAAGCGGTGTGTGGCTGGGAATCTGGCAGATGCGAGACCTCAGCTTTCACAGCATCCGGATGTCGCCATCTTTTGTTCCCAGGATACAGGGCAAGAGATTGCAGAAGTATTTCTCTGGGAGCTGAATGATGTTAATTATGAGAGTGGATGTTCAGGATTTCGCGTTGTGTGGTGCCAGCACCGAGGGCTGGATCCCAAGTGACAGAGATGCCCAGGTGTCATTTAATAAATGCTGTGTGGGCCACAGCAGGGCCCCTGTGGTCAGATCTGAATACACTGTTTGTGGGAGAAGATCGTGACTCAGTTTTGAATCAGCTAAGTCTGTGGTACCTTTGAGACACCCAAGTAAGGGTGTCAGGTAGGCAGTCAGATACACAGTCTGGGCTTCGGACGGAGATGTAGCTGTGAGAGTGATCAGCTGGTAGCAACTGAAGCCCTGGGTTCGGTGTGATCCCCTAGAGGGGTTGTGTAGCATGAGGAGAGGAGGCTTCCGGACTCTCCACACTTGAGGAATCCCAGGATGGCCGGACAGAGTAAGATGAACAAGGAGCAGCCAAAGGGAGAGGAAGAAAATCAGAAGAGTGCTCAGTCCTGGAAGCGAGAGAAAGACAGCGTTTGAAGAAAGAATTGGTCAGTTGGGCCTCCAGCCAGCGCCCAGCCACCATGGCCTTTACCCTGTACTCGCTGCTGCAGGCAGCCCTGCTCTGCGGCAATGCCATAGCCGTGCTGCACGAGGAGCGCTTCCTCAAGAACATTGGTTGGGGAACAGACCAGGGAATTGGCGGATTCGGAGAGGAGCCAGGAATTAAATCTCAGCTAAGGAAGCTTATCCGATCTGTAAGAACTGTGATGAGAGTGCCATTGATAATAGTAAACTCAATCGTAATTGTATTGCTTTTACTCTTTGGGTAAAGATCATTGCGGAAATGGAGACTCAGAAGAAGAGATGCCAGCAGAAGTTACTACTTCGATCTTTATTGGAATATGTGTATCCTAGCTGGTTGTCGTTGGACTTCACAAAAATATAAACCTGACAATAAAACCAGAGTCCCTATTTATCTGATTTTTTTAAATGTTGAACTTACAGTTTCATTACAAAAAGATCAGATCATCAGAGGCAGTAACTATCCAGGATTGGAATACATTTGATTGCTGACTGTTAATAAAAGTTCATGGTAATGTAAAGATTGTTCAAAAGGTACAGGACTGTCACTTCTGTGTTTTTAGAGCAGATTTTTCTCTCTCACGTCTCAGGGATGAATTTTTTTTCAAAGTTTTGAAATTCCTTGTAACTTAGCTATGATGTGAGTGACTATCCTCCTATATAAAATTTAAAGGGTTTTTAAAAAGTAACTACATATAAAATGAGAAGTAGCTAATTTGGACAATTTTATTTTGAACTCTTTGGATAAATATTTTGTCTATATATTGTCTTGGCTATGAAAAATTCAAATTTACAGTAACTGTGAAGGAGCAATACTCTCTGATTTCAGGGAGAATTCTAAATTTGTAAGTCAGATAATTACATGATGATTATGTTTTTGTTTTAAGTTGTTTTCATGCATTTGTTATTTTACTAATTGGCCTGAATGATGAGACCAGATCAATATCTACATATTTTCATTAGTAGAAAAATCTGTGTAGATAAGCCCTTTTTACAACGATGACTTATTTTTAAAAATCAGCATGGCCGGTGGCTCAGGCGGTTGGAGCTTCGTGCTCCTAACGCCGAAGGCTGCCGGTTCGATTCCCACATGGGCCAGTGGGCTCTCAACCACAAGGTTGCCAGTTCAATTCCTCGAGTTCCGCAGGGGATGGTGGGCAGCGCCCCCTGCAACTAGCAACGGCAACTGGACCTGGAGCTGATCTGCGCCCTCCACAACTAAGACTGAAAGGACAACAACTCGACTTGGAAAAAAGTCCTGGAAGTACACACTGTTCCCCAATAAAGTCCTGTTCCCCTTCCCCAATAAAATCTTTAAATAAATAAATAAATAAATAAATAAATAAATAAATAAATAAATAAATAAATCAGCATAAATATTGGCCTGCAAGATCAATCCTAAACAAACACAATGAAACTGTGCTATGTAAGACGACTTTATTGTGAAGCATTTACCTCTCCCAAAATTATCACATGTTTCAGTTTCTTGGAGTAACAACGTTAAGGGGTATGATTCTGAATTCCTCATTCTGTCTGTCAATAGGGCATTCATGCTGGATACGTTGATTTTTGTTTTGTTTTTATGTCTTAGACCATCCCATATTTGCTTATCCCATAATGCAGTTCTTTTGCAGAAAGATTAAAACTGTGTAAATGTTTTTTCTGGCAATTATCAGCTATATTGTAAAGGGGGGGTGGAATGGCATCTTTGTTTATAGGAGAACATTTGTAAATAAAATTAATTTTCCAAGTAAAAAAAAAGAAAAAAGAAAAAGAAAGAATTGGTCAACGACGTTAAATATTGGTAGGAGTTCAAGTAGGGGAAAACTTTTAAAAAATGGGTTTAATGACATGCAGGTCATTGCAAAAGCATTTGAATTGCATGGGAGAGGCAGACACACCAGCCTGAAAGAGCTGAGGAGTGAGTGGAAGTAAGGGAATAGAGAATAGTTTCCCAACTATTTATTATAAAAAGTTTCAAACATACAGAAAAGTTGGAACTATAGTACAATTACCATTTATATATCCACCACGTACTTAGATTTAACAAATATCGTTTATACATACATACAAATATTTATATATTTGTACATAGTTCTTGAACCAGGTGAAAATTTAGGAAATCATGATGCTTCACACTTTTAACACGTCAACATACATCGCCTAAAAGTAAGACCTTCCTCCTACATAAGCACGGTGCCCTGATTTCCTGATCGCAGCCAAGAAAATAACAACTGGTCTCTCATATGATCCATATGCAGAATATACTCAAGTTCTTCCCAGTTAACCACCAAATGTCTCTTACGGGTCTGTTCAAACCAGGATCTAATCAGACTTCTGCACTGTGTATGTGAGAAAGAGGCTGGATGAGGCAACTGCGAGGTACAGGGAGCAGCCAGAGGAAGAAATGAGGTGGAGGAAGGGTTTTGCTTCTGTTTGTTTTGAGAGGGAGACGTTGCAGATTCAAGAGGGGAAAGGGGCTAATTGAGGAAATGAGATGCGAAACACAGCCAGAGAGACTAGCCTTGGGCAGGAGGAGGCAGCTCCTCTACTCCAGTGGTTTTCAAAGTGGGGTCCCCAGGCCAGAAGCATCAAGCACCACCTGGAAACGAGTCACGAATGAAAATTCCAGCCTCCTTTCTCCCACCTTGACCTACTGAATCAGAAACATGCTTTTACACACTTTCCAGTCAATTCTGATGCACACAGAGTTGGAGAACCATTGCCCTACTCTATCTCGTCTGAGGAACAAGGAGCCGCTGGGCACAAGTGCAGCATAGACTTGGTAATAGGCAGTTGAGGGAGCTCACCTCCAATGGCTTCAGTTTTCTCTGTGACATAAGAGCTAGATATCAGTTGAGTCAGGTGAGAGACAGAGAGAGCCGCACAGATTCCAGGATCGGGGAGTTTAAGGTCGCGATGACCGTCACGGTGAAGTGGGGTCACTCAGCAATGTGGGGCATCCTTAGGGTCTGACCATGACTGAGCAGTGCTGACATTGCCCTGGTGTGTGACTTCCTCCAACACGTCTCAGCTCTGAGAGTAAAATCCCGAACAACTCACTGGGCACATCTGGAGTTGAGGTTATGCCAGATAGGGGCCAAAGATGAAAATATAGAGAGGCAAGTTTCGGCTATTGTCAAGAGAGTTGTTGAGATGAAGGGCCATGCAGTTGAAGCTGGATAAGGAGGGGCTGACGGGTTGCACACACGGACACACCACGGATCTGGAGGTCCCGGGAGACTGAAAATGGTTGTGAGAGGAGTAGACAGACTGATGGATGGAAGGTTAGGGCATGGGGGCTGAGGCAGACTGCTTGAACGAGTGATTCTTGAAGGTGGGGTGGGGTTGCTTCAGATGACAAGGCCACACATAAAATAGGTGCATGGTTTGGAATGGAAAGCATCCAGGGGATGGAGTCACCAAGTGGCTGGGAGGTCAGGTGAGGGACGGATCCTCCGTGTGGACAATGAGATGGGAAGACAGAGATAGCCCGTGGGTGCCTGCGTCCCCCTGAGCGAGGTGGAGAGCACTGGCAGGTGGCAGAAAGTACCCCAGAGGAAGGAAGAGGGCAATTCAGCCCAATGGCTGAGCCTTGGCGACTGAGGGTTACTTTAAACTAGAAACTAGGGCTTGGAGGAGGAGTAGTCTGGAGGCAGCAATGGGAGCAAGGAAAGCACCCTCATCTGCAAGAAAATAAACAGCTCTCATTTCAGAAGCCTGCAGAGGAGACAGTGCCCTCAAGGGAGAGTTAAATTTCAGTTAAAGCTGGGAAGTGGAGGGAACGCTCCAAGGAGAAGTTGAGAATATGAGGAGATTTGCCATTTATTAGAGGGTGTGAGGGTAGCTTAGGGAGGGAGCAAGTGGAGGGCTGGGTCACAGCCAGAAAGTACAGGGTGTCCTGGAGACAACAATGCCATAGGCTGGGTGGACTACAGAGTTTATATTTGCACTACTAAGTGGTACAAACAGGGAGGGAGGTAGGCTGGGTTTCATCCAGTTAGTCTCTTGGAAACTATAAAAAGTCGTGGTTACAGATGTGGCCTCTGGAGCAAACCCTAGCCCTGTCATGCGTGAGCTGTCTATAACCTTGGGCAAGGTCTATGAGCCTCAGTATTCTCTTCTGTAAAATGGAGATAATAGTCTTACCTCACAGGGTCAATGTGGTGATTCAATGACTTAGGGTGTTAAATGTTTACAGAACCTGAGCAGTCATCTCAGAAATGTTTGGTGGTGGTTCCCAGGCCCAGCAGAACAGCCTCTTCACTCACCTGGCCCCTGGCCCTGTACTAGGTGGGAAACACAAGTGGCAACCACTTGGGTGGGAATGACAAGGCTGACGGGCAGTTGCAAAGGCAAGAATTATATGGAAACACCAAGGACAGCAAAGAAGATCCCGTGGAAAATGGATTCTTTCCAGCAGCAGCCAGTGGCCACCGCCTACGACCGGGATCTGGACAAGAAAGCTCGGTTTCCTCCAGACCATGGAAGCTTTCGTGGCTACACATCAGGCCCAGTATGGCTTCTCTAATGGTGGTGTGTCCAGCTCTACTGCAAACGTACAAGATGTCAGTGCTAGGGATGCAGAGAAACTTCTGCAAAGAGAAACCCCAAACCCACTGATCCCCAAACGAAGAGAGGTAAAAGAAGAGTGGAATCAAGATGGTTTCGTGTTGAAAAAGATGGAAATACAAATATATTATATTTTTGGTTTGCCTCCACACATTACAGTGGATGAATTTATCTGTATTATATTCAAATTTTGCATTATTATGAGAGATCCTCAGAAGAATTCAAGGTCAAGCTTTACAAAGCCATTATGAAGGAGATGGGCTTTTCTGTTATTTGAAGAGGACACCTGGGGATCTAGCATTAACATTTTTAGATAAAGATGCAATTAGAAGATACAAATTACATGTCAAGGTGGCAAAGTTTCAGCTGCAGGAAGAATAGACGCCAAAAAAGAAGTGCAAAGACTTCAAGAAAAGGCTGTCTCTGCAACAAAAACGGTTGGGCCGGAAACCTGACAGGAGCTGGGCCACCCGGAATGAGCTGTCGCCATCAAAACTAGGTTCCACCTGTGGATTTTGTGGTGCTGAGTGAGATCGGAGAAGCCCTTTGAGAAGAGTGTTCTACGTTTGGACAAATCAGGAAGCTCCTTCTCAGATAGGCTTGAAGCTGGTGCGGACTCTGTGTGTTTGAGGAACACAGCGGAAGCTGAGTATTGTCTTCAGTCCTCCATTGAAGGCGTTTTGATGGCCATGAAACCATTGCTCAAGCACGGGATGGGATGATAGGTGATCCGGCTGAGGGAACCTCAAGAGGAAGGGAGGAAAGGCTGGGTGGGTAAGAGGCTTTCCTCAGTGTCCTCCGAAGCCAGCAGAGGCTTTCAGCATCCAAATTCCGTTTCGTGCTTCAGAAGGAGTGAGACATGGACGGCGCTTCCACCCGCAACCAGATGAAGCCTGGTCTCTTAACCCTCCATTCAGACCACTTTTCCCAAGTCACAGACACTCCTCAGAGGCCAAACCCAAAGGACATCAGATGTCCCAAAGGACATCACTGAATTCATTTACAATACCTCAGGCAGTGAACTGGGGTGTGGGAAGGGCTCATTTGTAGAAACCTCACATTTTGCAGTTGGGAATGTGGGGCCCAGGGGCCCTTGGAATCATTGCCCCAGTTGGTTGCCAGCACATCCTCTCGCAGTTATTCAAATTTTAGTCTGGGTGCTGCTGGGAAGAGATTTTGCAGATATAATTAAAGTCTCAAATCAGTTTATCTTGAGTTAATCAAAAGGGAAGCTTTGTGGGGTGGGTTCGACTCAATTACATCCAAGGCTTTTAATAGTGGCTGGAAACGAGAAAACATATTTCTACACTCTGGGGTTTCCTTACTCACCTCAATTCTAGCAGCTGAGACTAGGTATCAGCTCTCTGCAGGCCCTGGATTAGGCCCTGTGCCTGCAGAGAAAAGAATCAGAGAGAACTCAGGAATAAGAATGCAGGGAGTGACACTTCCAAGTGAAATTATTATAAGTCTTCAGCAAGCAAAGGAGGAAAACAAAGCTGGGGACCAGAGAAAACTTCAGGCCAGTTAATTAAATCTTGGAGCAACCAGAAAATCCAGAGGTTTTTTGAAGAATGGGATAAATCTGGGGCACCCGGATGACTCAGTTGGTTAGAGCATGAACCCTAAACAACAGGGTTGCTGGTTCGATTCCCACATGCGCAAGTGAGCTGCGCCCTCCACAACTAGATTGAAGACGAGCTGCTGCTGAGCTTCCAGAGGGGCGTCCAGATGGCTCAGGTGGTTAGAGCACGAGCTCTCAACAACAAGGTTGCAGGTTCAATTCCCACATGGGATGGTGGGCTGTGCCCCCTGCAACTAAAGATTGAAAACAGCGACTGGACTTGGAGCTAAGCTACGCCCGCCATAACTAGATTGAAGGACAACGACTTGGAGCTGATGGGCCCTGGAGAAGCACGTTGCTCCTCAATATTCCCCAATTAAAAAAAAAGAAAGAATGAGATACATCTGGACATGAATACCAGGAATCATGTCAAAAGCAATCGCCAAGGGGCTCAAGCACAGAGGGTATAAACACGAGCTGGTAACAATGCCTACAGATGCTGTTTTCAGGACTTACGTGGGACTATTAATGAGGCCAGCCAGAGGTGAGAGGCCCTACACGGAATCCTGGGATATAAATGTGAGGACAATGTCTTCTAAGATCTTCTCTGCGCAGATGCGGGGACCTCTCACCTGCTACCAGCTCCAGGCCTGGCCCATCCATGTTCCCTTCAAGGAGTTGCTGTGCCTCCCTCTCCTACACGTGAGCTATGTTGAGAAGCCTCAGGCACCCGGATGAGCACCCTAGACCCTGAGTGCTCCATGGTCATCTCTGTAGCTGTGTCCTGGGTCTCTCCCACCAGAAGCCACCTCCCAGCAGCAGTGTCCGCCTCCTCTGACTCTGATCCAGGTCCTGAACTTAAAGATAAGTTGAAACCTGATCCTAATTCCATTTGAGAGACAATAGGATATCGCAGTTCCATATACTTATGACTCCTTCCCTTCCCCAAACCCAATGTATATCCCAAAGCACATGTCAAAATATACAAAACAGAACGTGACAAAATTAAGTGAAAAATAAATTTAAATCTACATTCACAGTGGAAGAAATGGCATACCCTTTTCAACAACCAATAGGAAAAAAAACACAAGGTAAGATCAGTAAGGAAACAGAACAGCTGAAGAACAATTAACTTGACCTATTTGACGAATATAGAACATGACCTCCAACCGCAAGAGAATCCACATTTTTTGTATATCAAATTTTATTTACCAAAATTACACCATGCCATATCACAGAAGCTTCAAGAAAAGTAAAAGGATTGAAACTATTCAGTATATGTTCTCAGAAAGGTAGAAATCAACAATAAAATGATAAGAAAATATTAAACTGTTTAGATATCAAGAAATATTTCTAACTAATCCTTGGATTAAGGAAAATACAATAGAAATTAGAAAATATTTTGACTGCATAATAATAGAAAGAGATAAGGCATAGCAAAACTTGTTAGATACAACTAAACAGTGTTTAGAGGGAGATTTATATCACTAAATCTGTATGATAGAAAAGGAGACAGGACTAAAAACCAGTGACTACAGAGTCATCTGGAGATACTAGTAAAAGGTTAGCATCTCAAACTCAAACACAGCAACTAGGAGAAACAATAAAGAGATGACATCAATAAAATAGAAAAAGAAAAGTTCAATGAACAAATTCAACCAAGTGGACAAAAGGCAGTTCCTGGAAAGAGATAAACAGTCAATATGTGGTAGTTACATTATTGTCACTAAAGAATGGCTCGCAGAGAGAGGCTATACACACTCACCTGGAGCTGGCTGGTCCAGCCACTCTGCAGACCGCACGTGAGTGGGGTGAGCTGGTCCAGCCACTCTGCAGACCGCACGTGAGTGGGGTGAGGTGGTCCAGCAACTCTGCAGATCGCTCGTGAGTGGGGTGAGCTGAGAACTGGGCTGGGGGAGTTGAGGAGGGTAAAGGCTGTGTGTGTCTTGTGTACACTCTCCTGTGCAGTGGCACAGCAGGCAGGGAGCGGTGGAAGGAGGCTGGTTCCCGGGGGGGAGTATCTTGTCATTAACATGATTACAGCAAACTAACATTTCATCAGAGATCTAGTGATTCTCAAACTTTTAATACTTTGGATCCCTTTGGCAGACTGGTGAAGTCTATGGAGTCTCAGAATATTTTTCAACAGCATAAAATAAAACACAGGGATTATAAAAGAAAACAATTATAGTGAAGTACAATTATCAAAATAAAAAACAAATGTGTGATGATAAGACCTAGTGGTGGTCTGACCATGACCATAACCACAAAGTAATGATGAACACATATGACATCTTGAAATTTCTGCAACTGGAAGGTGATACAAAAAGTCTGATTTCTATTGGTGACAGTCACAGGTACTGCTAATACTGCTGTGGTTTGTTGACTGCATTTATCACTGGAGGAAATGCTAAATTTCAGTTTGAGGTTAGTGAATATAAAACATAATTTTCCCCCGTCCTCATTCACAGGTCCTCTGGGGTCCTGGGTAAGAGCCCTGCAGTAGAGCCAGTAATGTGTCAGAGTGAAAAGGGAGCCAGGTCCGGAGGACAAGCCGCTTCCTGCCCACGAGCCCTCTGAGCCCTGGTCCCTGCTACCTAGACCCTGACCTGTCCCGGCTTGTCCTTTTCCAAAACCTGCTTGTTCAGCTTTTCTTTCAGTTCTGTAAATATTCTTCCAATAATTTGCTCTTACTTTGTAATTTGTTATTTCTCTACAGCCAGCCGCTTCCTCAGCTTCACGACTCCCAGCCTGGAGTCATGGAACAAAGGGTGACTGTGGGCACAGAAGGCTCAAGCCACTAAGTAGCTGTGTGGTGTTGGGCTCATTATTTATTCAAGCATACGAAACGGGAAGAACAGCTCCACAGAGGGCAGGTGTATGAATTCAGCGAGATGAAATAGCTGCTCTATGTATGAGATCAGGCGCTTTGATTTTTTCTCTGCTGCATCCACAGTGCCTATCACAGAACACAGAGCAGGAGATCAATAACTATGTCTTGGTTTCATGAATACTGTATCTGAAAACACTCCGTACACTCTAAAGTGCAACATGAATTGCTGTATCCATTATTCCCAGGAGGAAGAAAGCTGATCTCTATTCTCAACGTTTTGTCTTGGTCTTGCTTTCTCCTTTCCTTGAACCTTTGAGCCAAATCTGTTGGAACCCAGGCAGTTTGCCTGCTTCCCCTCACGCCTGCTTTCCTGAAATCCACCCTTATTAAGTGGAGGGTGGGTGGTCTATATTGATAGGATGGGGAAAAAGGAGGATGTCCCTTATTTCTTCTGTCCCCGGAGTCCAGGTCCACATTCAATAGTTTGAAAATTACGCTGAGATGGGCACCCCTATATTATGCAGAAACAGAGCTGTCGAACACTGAGTAAATGTTCCCCAGTGAGTACAGTTAAGAAGTAACTCAGGGCAAGCCCGGGGTACGGACGTGGACAAACGGAGGGAAATGATATTTTCCTTAAAGGCCCTAGATCCCTGAAGAGCGTGGGGCGCTGTTACAATCCGTAAGACGCCTCCAAGTGCTTCCAGCACGACACTGGGTAGGCACAGGGACCGGGTACCAGATACAGGCACCGTTCTCAGAGAGCAGCAAGGGGGGGAGGGTGTTGGCACAGCCCCGGCCTCGGGAGTGATCCCGATGTTCCTGGGTCGGTGAGGCCCGTGTGCCTGCCATCGACAACAGGAAAGAAGTGAGGGAGAGGTGAGGAGCAGTCATGCTCGCCAGAAGTTGACTTTCAGCCTGGGTGTCACAAGGTCCCACGTAAGCCGCAGGACGGAGGGAGTCCAGGCTGAAGGAAGCGTTCCTCGGTGCTTCAGCGAGAGGGGCAGCGAAGAAGCCCCGCGGCCTCCGCGGGCGGGAAAGGCGGCAGACGGCGAGCGACCTCCATCGCCCGGGCGATGCTGCCCCCTGGAGGTCGGCAGAGGCATCGCGATTCCCTTTCAAGCGGTGCTGTCTCCTTTTCAACCCCAGCGGAGGGACCGCCGGGTCAGAGAATTCCTTTGGATCCCCGGGCGGAGTTCAGTGTCCCCGAAAACTGCTCCAATTTGCGACTGCTTCCGGGTTCCAGACACACGAGCCGCCTCATACTCTAGCACTGTCCCTTAGGGAGGCCTGCAAAACCCGCGCTGATCAAATTTGAATGTTTGGACTCCGGGGTGGCTGGAAGGGGAGGTCAGAAACTGCGAGAGTCCAAGGGGCCGCCCGCACAGCCCTTTTCCCATGGAAGCGTTAGTTGACTTCCAGTGAAGTTTCTCTGGGAACCCTCTTTGTCAAAGCAGCCTGCGCCTTCCCTGTTCAAATTCCAAACCCTGGGCCCTTCTCCTGTCCTTCTCGCTATGAGGTTGGGGCAAGTCAAATGTGAGAACACCTGGGTCCCTCAAGGCTGAACCAGCAGTGAGGTACGGGTGTAGGTGGGCGAGGCACGAGAAGCGGGAAAAGAAAGTGGACAGATAGGATTCCCAGGACGAGCTTTCAGTCTCTCGGAGCCCAGCACACCCTCGCCTCGCACGGGGTAGCTGTCGGGGAAGGCCTGGGGCAGAGAGTCACGTAGGGTAAAACTGGAAGGACGCCGAGAGGAGGGGGAGAGCGGCAGCGGCGCCGGGTGAGGTCAGGTAAGGACGCTACCCTGGTCCCGCCCCTAGGGCGTCTGTGCCAATCGGAAGTCGCTCAGTCCCTCAACATCACCCACCCCTCCCCTGCACTTCAGCCTCGGGCGCCAAGACGCTCAAAGCCGCGAGGCCGAAGCTCTGAGATACGGTTTTCAAAACCAACCAGAGCGCTGCTCTCGGAACGGGGCGGAACTCCCAAAAAAAGGCGGGAGCGAAAGAAAGGGGCTTCCCCCACCACGCCCCTCCCCGCGGCAGCGAATCGGGAGAGCCCGCCCGCTCTAGCTCCGCCTTAGAACACGCCGGCCTCCCCTTCACCGCGCGTGCGCAGAGCTGTCACACAGCGCGCCCGAGGACGCCTCCTCTCCCTGCGCTGGCAGGCTTGGCCCGCATCCAGAGGACATAAGCGGGGCACAGAAACCGCTTTCCTTCCACCACTTGCCGGGCCCTGGGAGGGAATGATTAGGCCCTAGGGATGGAGGGATCAGAGGAAACATCTCCAAATTACCATTTTCCCCTGACTACCCGCCTCTTCCCCCACAGGACTTAAGAGGCGCCCCCGTGTCTCCAGTCTAGAGTCTAAATTCAAATGAGGTGTATAGGCGAGGCAGCAGGAAGATGCCAAGTCAAACACAGAAATGGATGAGATGGACACTCTGCAAACCTGGCCTACCCCCTGCCCCAAGTTTGGGTGCAAGGGGCTGTGGCAGCCACAACCAAAGCAGCAAGGGAACTGGCGCTGGAGAGGAGGCAATCCCATGGTCAACTCCGGGGGTTAGGGGTGCAAGGAGAACCCGTACTGGGGAGCCAAGGTAGCCCTTGGGACAGTGCCTAAGGCTGCACGGCCTTGTTCCCAGCTCTTGCATCTGCCGTTGTAACCAGGGGCCACCTTCCTCCATCAGGTGGGTTACTCATGAAATAGTCCCCTTTGGCCTAAAGCAGCTAGAGGTTAGAGGTTATTGTGTGCCCCTACTTTCTGGACACCCACCAAAAGGAATGTAAGCCCAGGAAAGAGAGGGAAGGTGACCCTGGAGCAGAGATGGGGCTACTTGAAGGCCCCAGGAGGAAGGAGAAAGGAAATGGGAGAAGAGTATTATGTCATATTAAATATTTATTGTTCTGCAGACTGACCTTGGAGTACCTCTCAAGCCAGGAGGGGGACTGGTTAGTGTTCAAGTTGCTGAGATCTTAGGTCAAAAAGCTACAGACATCACTTTGGGGGGAAAACATGACTTGAAGACAGTCTCCCTTTGCCACCAATTCCAAGAGTCGAGGCTTCACGACTCGGGACATAGTGACAAGAGTTGAGTGAACCAGAGATTGAGGCAGTGAAGGTTTTACTGGAGGAAGAGAAAAGAGCCTTGGTTTTGGGGGTTTTTTTTTGGGGGGGGAAGAGGTGACAAAATTGGGAAAATGATAAAGGTCAGTTTGGAAGCCCAGGGGCGGGTGGTCCTGGGAAACCTGAAGATACTGGGAGATTCAGAAAGCCAAGGCGACCCAGCTTACCCACATGAGGCAAGGTCTTGGGAATGAAGGCAGAGTGGGGCAAGTCAAAGGGAGAACTGGAAGGGTGTGGGACGGGGGATAGGAGTCCGTGGTGGATCCCACGGTCCGGCACATCAGAAGTTGGGCTTGTGCTTCTTGAGCTCCACCATAAGGTGGTGAATGTTGATCAGCTCAGCCCGGGCAGGGAGAGCTCGGAGCTGGGGCTGAGACAGCACCCGGTGGAAGCGATGGTAGAGCTGGATGAGCTGGGTCAATGCTCCCTGGTCAGAGAAAGTCAAGGGGGGGTCAGACTGGGGGGTACTGCTAAGGGAGATGATTAAGGATCAGGTTAGGGCTCATCCAGAATTTGGGGCATAGCTGGTAAGAATTCTTCAACTGAACCCAGGGAAAAGAGGGGCAAAAAATAGTGATGGGAGTAGGGGCAGCTGGGAGTTGCAGGTCACCTGGATGATACTAGTTCCATTTCTGAAGTTGGTGAAACTCCGCATTACATCCTGACTCAGAGACTCCACTGATGATTTCCAGGAACTACCAAAGCCACGGATCAGCTGAGTAACCCGGGCTGATGGCAGGAGGAAAGAGACAGTGTCAGACAGGGACGAGGCTAAGTGATCTTCTGCCCCACGAAGTCCTCCCCGAGGCACATCCATCCTCACCATCCAACCCCTCTTTTCTGTTCTCCCAACCCATTCTTTCCTGCTCTACTTTGTCCCCATGTAATCCACGTCCTCTTTCTTCTTTTCCAGTCATCTTACCACTGACCCCATCACGACCACACCATCCTCATACCTTCTTCCCCTCGAAGTCGCTCAGCCTGTCCACGCTCAATCAAAGCCTCAGCCTCCTTCACAAATGCCACCAGACCCCCAAAAGGCGGAGACAGCAACTCTTCAATGAATTCCTGGAGAAACACACACACACACATACACACAGTGTTCTGGTGTCAGCAGATTTTCCCAATTCTGGCATCATGACCAACTAAGTCCTTAGAACATTCCCACAGCTGAACAGCTAAGCTCTGAAAAGGTCATACACTTTAAGAAACTGCTGGTCTCACAAGAGGTTAGGGAAATCTTTAAGGATCCCCCTCCTCAAAAACAAAAAACAAAAAAACAAAACAGAAACCAAACTTGAACTGGGAGCAGAGCAATAAGAAATTGGGGTCAGGGCTGGAACCAGAGGGATGGGCACTGGGAGAGGCAGAGCTACCAGAAGGCAAATGGCCATGGCAACTCTGCCATCTAGAAACTGAGCCTGAGGCCAGCCTCAAGCGGGGAAGCTGAGCCTGGGTCTCTCCTGAGAGCCACGAAGAAGTGCTGAGGCAGACCATGTGGATGCATCTTCCAGCTGTTGCAAAAGCAGAGGCACATCCTCTCACTCCCAATTCTGGCCCATGTGACTCCCCGATTAAGATCCATCAATGAAGTCAAAGATTACCAGACACGTAAGAAAGTAATGAGTCACTATAGACAATAAGCAAAAAACCTAGGCCTCCCAAAACTGCCAACATTAGGACTGTCAGATACACAACAGTTGCATGTTCTTTATGAAATGTTTAAAGAAGTTAAAGATACAGGTACAAACATGACCAATTAACAAGATTAGGAAGAGAGACTTGAAATGGAATTTTTTAGAAATGGTTTAAAAATAAAAAATGTTTACATTTTTCAAAAGTAAACAGACTAAATAGCAGATTAGAAATACCTGAAGAATGATACAGCGAATTGTAATTGAAGAAATGACTCAGAATGCAGCAGAGAAGAAGATGGAAAATTTTGAGACACTGAGAGGTATAGAAATCTAATTAATGGATCTATTTAAGGCAGTGATCATTGATGGCTACTGACAAAAAGTGAGCCTAATTGGAATCTGACCAAGCCTTTCCATTTAACTACACATTTATGGGAAAAGAGGAACAGTTGACCCACATCATGAAATGCAATCAGGAAAACTCATCTACGTCATCGGGCACGACACATGACTCAGTGACTCAGTTTCTTCCACAAATAAATTTAGAGAAATCTATAGATTAAAAAGAGACATACATATGGACTGTATATGGGTCCTGATTTGAAACATAAAAACCAATCATAACTGGGAGAGTTTAAACACTAGCTTTTAAATGTAATAATTTTTTTTAAGTGTGATAACATATTGTAGTTTATAAAACACATTCTGATGCAGATGAAGTGATGATAATGTATAGGATTTAATTCAAGAGCTGGGAGGAGAGGGCACGGGATGAGCAATGGGTGTTAACACAGATGAAACAAAACTTTGATTTCTGATGGTACCAGGGGTTCACTGTGCTATTCTCTACATTAGCAAATACATTTGAAATTTCCCACAATAAAAAGCAAACATTTTTTTTAATGGAAGAGGGGAATTAAAACAAAAACAAACAAACACAAAAACAAAAAAACCCCAACCCAGATAGTAATATCTGGTAAGGTAAAAGTGAAACTTTTTTTCCACTTAAAACTAAACTCTTCCAGAGGCGGCCTGATGGCTCAGTTGGTTAGAGCACGAGCTCTTAACAACAAGATTGCTGGTTCAATTCCTGCCTGAGATGGTGGGCTCGCCCCCTGCAACCAAGATTGAAAACAGCGACTGGACTTGGAGCTGAGCTGCGCTCTCCACAACTAGATTGAAGGACAACGACTTGGAGCTGATGGGCCCTGGAAAAACACACGTTCACCAATATTCCCCAATAAAATTAAAAAAAAAAAAGGCTACATACTGTTAGGATTCTAACTCTATGACATTCTGGAAAAGGCAAAACTTTAAAAAAAATAAATGAATAAACGACTTCCATTTAAATATACAATCTTTTTCTACTCTTCCCATAACAAATCCACTTATTTCCACTGAGGTTAACCAATATGAGACTAGGGAGACATCCCCAAGAATGGATCTTTCTATAAACAAGGCATTTTTATTTGTGATGTGATTTTAGATAAAGATTAAACAACTGTTAAGTTTAGTACCTATGTTTTCTTCTATGTATTTTATTGTTTCAGGTCTTATATTTAGGTCACTGATCCATTTTGAGTTAATTTTGGTATATGGTGACAGATAGCAATCTAGTTTCATTCTTTTGCACGTGGCTTTCCAATTTTCCCCAGCACCATTTACTGAAAAGGCTGTCTTTTTTCCATTGTATGTTTTTGGCTCCTTTGTTGAAAACTATTTGCCCATATACATGTGGGTTTATTTCTGGTTCGGAATTCTGTTCTATTGCTCTGTGTGTCTGTTTTTCTACCAATACCATGCTGTTTTCACTATTACCACTTTGAAGTATAAATTGAAGTCAGGGAGTGTGATACCTTCAGCCTTGCTCCTTTCTCTCAGGACTGCTTTGGCTATTTGGGGTCTTTTTGTGGTTCCATACAAATCTGATGATTTTTTGTTCTATTTCTTTAAACGATGCCATTGGGACTTTGATGGGGATTCATTAAAGCTGTATATTGCTTTGGTCTTACAGAGCATTTTATGAATTTGACCTCTAAGGCAAGGGAAGTAAAAGCAAAAATAAACGAACGGGACTGTATCAAACTAAAAAGCTTCTGCACAGCAAAAAACAAAAAAACAAACAAACAAAAAAAAACACACAAAAAAAACATCAACAAAATAAAGAGGCAACCAACCGAACGGGAGAAAATATTTGCAAACACCTCTGAGATGGGGCTAATGTTCAAAATATATAAAGAACTCATACAACTCAACAACAACAACAAAACGATCCAATTTAAAAATGGGCAGAGGACCTGAACAGACACTTTTCCCAAGAAGATATACAAATATGTGAAAAGATGCTTAACTTCACTAGCTATTAGGGAAACACAAATCAAAACCACAATGAGATACCACCTCACACCTGTTAGAATGGCTGTCATCAACAAGACAAGAAATTAGAAGTGTTAGAGAGGCTGTGGAGAAAAAGAAACCCTCATACACTACTGGTGGGAATGTAAACTGGTACAGTCATTATGGAAAATTGTATGGAGGTTCCTCAAAAAATTAAGAATAGAATTACCATATGACCCAGCAATCCCTCTTCTGGGTATCTACCTGAAAATTTTGAAAACATTTATTCATAAAGATATATGCTCCCTTATGATCATTGCAGCATTATTTACGGTGGCCAAGACCTTGAAACAACTGAAGTGTCCTTCAATAAATGATTGGATAAAGAAGATGTGGGCTATATACAATGGAATACTACTCAGCCATTTAAAAAGATGAAATAATGCTATTTGCAACAACACGGATGGATCTTGAGATCATTATGCTAAGTGAAATAAGTTAGACGGGAAAAGTTGAGAACCATATGATTTCACTCATATGTGGGATATAAAACTGAAGGCAACAAATGAACAAAACAAATAAACTAACAAAAACTCATAGACACAGACAACAGTATAGTGGTTACCAAAGGGAAAGGGGGGTGAAGGGAGATAGAAGAGGAAAAAGGGGGTCAAATACATGGTGATGGAAGGAGAACTGACTCTGGGTGGTGAACACACAATGCAATATACAGATGATGTATTATAGAATTGTATGTTTGAAACCTATACAATTTTATTAACCAATCTCACTCCAATAAATTTGATAAAATTTTTAAAAAGATTAAACAACCAAATGCAGCCTATTACAATTGCCTAAATGCAATAACCTACGGTATACATGCTCTTAACAACATAACAGTGGGGGCCCAGAGAGTGGAGGGCAAAGGGAAGTTCAGCTAACAGAGATGAGCTGTCCTAGCACGGCAGCCATAAGTCACATGAGCTACTGATCATTCGAAATGTGGTTTATCCTAACTGAAATGTGCAATAAGCATAAAATACACACTTCATATGGGAAAAACATTTTAAATAAATCATTACTCATTTTTTTGTTGATTATTTGTTGAAATGATATTTTTGACAGTGGTTTAAATAAAATATATTATTAAATTCTTTTCACCTGTTTCTTTTTCATGCTTAAAATGTAGCTACTGGAGGGGGGGCCGGTTAGCTCAATTGGTTAGAGCGTGGTACTCTAAAATAGGTTGCCGGTTTGATCCCCACGTGGGCCACTGTGAGCTGCGCCCTCCACAACTACATTGAAACAACTACTTGACCTGGAGCTGATGGGTGGTGGAAAAACACACTTAATAAATTTTTTTTTAAAGTTAAGAAAAAAGGTAGCTACTAGAAAATTTTTAATTACTTAAGTGCCTCATATTGTGGTTTGCATTATATTTCTATTGGACAACACTGGTCTAGACTTGGCCTAAACTTTAAGCTCTCTGTCCAGCAAAAGAGAATGTCCTCATAGCAGAGGAGCGGCCAGAGGGGAACAGTGCACACACTGGGCTGTAGCTAGCAATCCTTCCCACACAATATGCAGCCCGAGCAGCAGCCCACGAAAAGGACGGGGAGCACCGATGACAGCTGGCTCCCCACCCTGGCAAATTCCAGGCAGCTTGGCTGCTTCTCAGCAGAGCCCACTGGTTTAAGGGCATCTTCTGGATCTAGAGAAGGATTCAGGGGATCTAGAGAATTGCACTTCTGAAGGCAGAGCTGCCCGTTCCTTAACTGGGCAGGTGAGGACAATGGTTTCCTTTGTCCTGACATGTTTATTTTACTAAAAAGAGAGAACAGAATGGGAAAGTTTAACCTACAACTAATCAGACCCCAAAAGAAGAAATAATGGAGGAAAAGCAATGTTTTAAAAGATACTCGCTGTGAATTTTCCCAAATTAATGAAAAAATTGATTCAAAGACCCAAGAAACACAACAAGATACAAAAATATAACTAAAGAGAAAACCCACATCTAGACTTCAGAATACTAAGGGGAAAAAGGGGCTCTAAGAGCAGTCACAGAAAACAGACTGCCCTCAAAAGGACAATAATTAGACCAACAGACTTCTCCACAGCAATCATTTAAGCTAACCGTGGAAAATCATCCTCTAAACGTGGACAGAAAATAACTGTCAACTTAAAATTTGACAGTAAGCCAGCAAAACTATATTTTCCTGACATTTATATAAAAACGAAAACGAGGTTTACTACCAATAAATTTTCACAAAGGAATTTCTAAAAATTTGCTTCAAGAAGAAGGAAAATGATCCCAAAAAAGATCCTAAAAAGATCATCTGAGTTTTAAAAAGGAATGCTGAGCAAATACGCCGAGAAATATTCATGGAAATTGAAATAAAAAGTATTGCTATAAAATGGCAACAAGTGAAATAGGACAGAAATAAAATGCTGGTCAATAATTAGCACGGAAGGAAGAAGGAGGAGTGACGGGAGCATTAAAGCACTTAACATGTTTTAAAGTTCATGTATTGTTTGAGAGAGGGGTTAAATAAATATTAAGTTTAGATGTTAAGCTAAATATGCAACGTAAAATTTAAAGGATCAATTCTAAAAGAAGGGAGTACAAAACTCCAAACAATTAGAGAGAAAAATAATGTAGTAAAAAAAATAAAGGCAAGAAGCACAAATGACACAAGACAAACAGAAAATGAAAGATGGTAGAAACAAGTCCAAATGTAACATTAATCATAACAAATATAAATGGATTAAAATCATAAAAGGCAGAGATAATTCAATTAGATTTAAAAAAAAAATTCAAGCTATGTGCTATTTACAAAATATTTAAAATGAGAAAACTTAAAAGTCTAAAAGTAAAAGAATGGAAATAAATTAACAGGCAAATATTAACCAAAATAAAGTTGGCAGAGCTATGTTAATATCAGATGTAACAGGCTTTAAGACAAAATTATTAGGGTTAAGGTGGGTCATTATACAGTGTCAAATACTTCAAGTCACCAGTAAGAGCCACCGATTCTAAACTTTTAAGAATTTAGGTAAACTAAGCTGCAACTATATAAAGCAAAATTTGATAGAATTGCAGGGAAAAGTGACAAATCTATGAATTTCAAAACGTCTCTCTCAATAACTGATAGTAGACAAACAAATAATCAATGAAGATATAGATGATGTGAATAACATAATAAAAAAGCTGGATCACCACACCTGACAATTAAAGAACACAGATTCTTCTCAAACACACAATGAATACAGATTCTTCTCAAACACACAAAAGTTGATCATGTACCAGGCCACAGCAAAACTAAATTTCAAAGAATCGGTACCAAAAAAAGACATTCTCCAGCCACAATGCAATTTAGACATTAATAACAAAAAGATAAATAAGAAAACTACTTTTTGGAAATTTAAAAACACTCCTGCAAAAATCTCACAGATCAAAGAAGAAATAATTGAAAAATAAAAATTCTTAGAACTGAATGACAATAAAAATGTTACCTATTCGAACCTACTGAATTTAAAAAAAAGGAGTACTGAGAGAGAATTTCATAGTTTTAGATCTTCCCAGATGCTTTTGCTGACAAGTTCTATGAAATTTTCAAGGAAGAGATCATTTCAAATTCTCTCAGAATAAAAAAAGAAAAGAAGAAACAGTTCCTCCTACCTCCTTCTATCAATCCACTATGACTTTGGTACCAAAACTACAGAAGGACAGTACAAGAAAAGGAAATCACAGGCCAATCTCACCTATGCACAGAGCAAACATTCTAAATGAATTAGACCAAACCCAACATGGTTTAATATTCTAAAATCTACAAATGTCATATACCATATAATAGATTAAAAAAATACTTCCAACAGTTGCAGAAAAAGCATACACTCTTGACTAAAAATTCAATACCCATTCATTCATGATAAAAAAGAAAAATAGTTTAACTCTTGGCATAGGAGGGATTGAAAGGAATTTTCATAACTGTACAAAGGTATCTGTAAGAAAACCTACAACATTACTCTTAATGGGGAAACAATTAAATCATTCCTTTTAAAATTAGGAAAAGATAGGGTTCTCACTATCACCACTTTTAGTCAATTACTCATCTTTCTACTGGAGGTACTAGCATAGTAAGAGAATAAGGACATAGAAATGAAAAACATAAGGATTAGAAAGAAAGAACTAAAACTGCCATAATTCATAGATGATGAATGCCTACATAGAAACACACACATTCAAATATCCAGAAATACTATTAGAAATAATAATTTAGGAAGGTGGCTGGCTATATGGTCAATATACAACAATCAATAGCATTTCTATACACCAGTTCAAACAAGAAAATTTCTTTTTCAAAAGATCAGTTATATAAAATAGTCACAGGGAAGTAAAGTACAGCATAGGGAATATAGTCAATAATATAGTAATAACTACACATGGTGCCAGTTAGATACTAGACTTATTGGGGGAATTACTTCATAAATTATATAAATGTTTAACCATTACGCTGTACACCTGAAACTAATATAAGATAATATTGAATGTCAACAGTAATTGAAAAATTAAACAATAAAAATTAAAAAAAGATAATAGTTAAGTAACAACGGTTTAAAGAACAAATTCAAAAATAGTGTAAAAAGTCTAATTAGAGAGAAAGAAATATAATCATTATTCCTAGTATTATTCGTAAATAAATGTAGATTTATTCCTAATAGTAATAACTACAATAATAACTTCTAGCACCTAGAGATTAAAAGGAATTTTCTTAACCTGATAAAAGGCATCTACAAAAAACCTACAACTACAGTACTCTTAATGGGGAAGTGATGAAAGCATTCATTTTACAATCAGGAATAGGAAAAGGGTTCTATTACCCTTCTATTCAATTATTCGACATTGTCATAGAGGTCCTAGCCAGAACAGTAAGAGACCAAAGATGGAAGAAATTGAAGGCGAAGGATTAGAAAGAATTTATTTATTCCTAGTAGGACTAAATCTACATATTACACCTACCTAGGAATAACTCTAACAAAAGATTTGCAATGTCTTTGTGCTGAAAATTATAAAAGATTGTCAAAAGACATTAAAGAATATCTTTAAAAAAGGAGAGGGGGCCAGCCCAGTGGCTCAGGCGGTTATAACTCAATGCTCCTAACTCTGAAGGCTGCCGGTTCGATTCCCACATGGGCCAGTGGGCTCTCAACCGCAAGGGTGCCGGTTCAATTCCTCGACTCCCCCAAGGGATGGTGGGCAGCGCCCCCTACAACTAGAAAACGGCAACTGGACCTGGAGCTGAGCTGCGCCCTCCACAAATAAGACTGAAAGGACAACAACTTGAAGCTGAATGGCACCCTCCACAACTAAGATTGAAAGGACAACAACTTGACTTGGAAAAAAGGCCTAGAAGTACACACTGTTCCCCCAATAAAGTCCTGTTCCCCTTCCCCAATAAAATCTTTACAAAAAAAAAAAGGAGAGGGAGCCCATTTCATGGGCAGGAAGTGTCAGTGTCATAAAGTGTCAATTCTTTCAAACTGATCTAAATCGATCAATGCAATTCCAATCACAATCCTTAATAGGTTTTTCAGATGTGAAAATTTAAAAGCTGACTGTAAGATTTATATGAAAAATCAAAAGGCCAATAAGACTCACGATACTGATGAAAAAGAAGGCAGAAGAATGTGCCCTATAAAGCATAATAATTAAAACTGTATTGTGGGGCGGCCGGTTAGCTCAGTTGGTTAGAGCGCAGAGCTCCTAACACCAAGGTTGCCAGTTCGATCCCTGCATGGGCCACTTTGAGCTGCGCCCTCCTTAAAAAACTGTACTGCAGGGCACACAAATTGATCACTGGCACAAAATAAAGGCGAGATGCCCATCTCTGGGGAGTTTTGCTGTGTGACCCAGACAGCACTGCCCATCAAGCAGGGAAAGACAGTTTCCATAAATGGTTCTGGGGCAATCGTTATCCACATAGAAAACATTAAATTAGATTCCTACCTCACATCATACACAAAAATCAATTCTAGGTAAATGTATGACTTAGAAGTAAAAAAGCAACATTCTACAATATTCAGAAGAAAATGGAGTATAATATTTTTCTGACCTTGGAGGAATAAGGGATTTCTTAAACAAGATACAAAAATAAAGAAAAGATTTATAAATTCAATCATATTACAACTAGGAATTTCTGTTCCTCAAACGACAACATAAAACAGAGATATAACACATACTGAAAGATCCCTGCAACCTATATAATCAACAAAAGATTAGTATATAGAATATATAAAGATCCCTCATAAATTAAAAAACACACAAACGATCCAATTTTTAAAATGTCAAATGCTATGACAGACATTTTGCAGAAAAGAAAAATTTGTATGGCTACTTAATATTTGAAATGATGCTCAATCTGATTAGTCATCAGAAAAACGCATATCAAGACCCCAACGAGTACCTACCAGAAAGGTAACGATAGTCTGATAATACCATGCGTTGGAGAAAATATGTCTCACTGAGAATTCATACATATTACAGGTGAGGAATAAATTGGTACATCCACTTAGGAATACAATTTGGCATCATCTCATAAAGTTGAATACTGGCATAGCCTACAAGCAGCAAGCCTGCCCCTACTGCCAGGAGAAACTTTCGAGAAAACTTACCTATTTCTATGTGCACTGAAAGACTTAACTGTTCGTAAAATAATGCTCACAGTAGCAAAAAAATGGAAATAATCCGAATGGCACATAGCAACGTTATACAATAGTGAAAAAGAATGAGTGCAGCCATATGTAACAAATAACATAACAATATTAGAAAAATGATGCATGAAAAATCCTGTGATTCTGCTTTTATGACACTCACCAACAAAACTAAACAATCACTGTTTTGGTATACTTTTTTTAAAAGGATGATAAACACAATATTTCGGACAACAGGTGCCTGTGAGAGGCGGGGAGATGGAGTGAGAAGGAATTCATACTTTGATATTGTTTATTGTCAAGGTCTGTTGTGGATTCATGGATGTTTACATAATTTTAAAAAATACAAGATAAAATAAAATAGACCACTAATGACAGCATGTTGTGAACCAAGAGTTGTAACTGCAATTCTATGTACCTGGAGACCATTAACTGCCGTTACACAGGCACACGCGTGCACACTTGCACACTTGCACACACACACGCATTGACCTGAGAGCAGCACACAGACCGGCCGTCTCCTTTCCCCCACAGCCTACCTGTGTCCGAGCACTGAGCAGCTGCTGGAAACTCTCAACCTCTTTGCTGTCATCGGCAGCCCGCTCCTAAGGGAAAACAGAGGGAAATCTCAAGTTTGGGGAGACGCAGCCCCTCGCTTCAGGATACCCCCTTGCCTCCACATGTCCGGTGCTTAGCCAGACATCGTGCCGGTCTCCAGAACAAATCACGGGACAGGCCCGCATAAACCCTGGCCTCAGAGCCCGCAGCGCGGCGGGCCCGGCGATGTCTGGTAGGAAACGGGAGGAAGGGGTGTCTGTTACCATGAGCACACCCAGCATCATGTCGTAGTTGTTGACCAGAAACACAAGCTGCTCCTTCCTTGAGGAGAACTCAGCGGCCACTCGCAGGACAAAGTTCTCCACTTCCACCTGCAAAAGCCGAAAGGCGGAGACAGGCGGGGGGGGGGGGGGGGGGGGGCACTGCCGCGCTTCTCTGCGCAGCCCGCCCGGCAGCCCGGCTGCGGGCCGTCAGCCCACACCCCTCACCTGGAGCTGCCCCAGCAGGTGCAGCGTCCGTTCACTAGGAATGGTCTGGTTGATGCTGACAAGCGCGGACGAGAACTCTGCGTACCGGCGTGTGATCTGGGCGAAAGGAGGCGGAAGGAAAATCACACCAAAGCCGTGGCCCGGCCAGCACAGCCTCCCAGCACCCCTGCCGCGGGCCGACCAACCCGTGGGACTCCTGCCCCCAGCCCCACAAACAGGGCCCGACCCGAGTGTACCACTCCAGGCTGCCCTTCACAGTGGGGCTACACATCCCACCAGGCACAACACACCCATGAACCCGGCCCCTCCCCCCAGTAAAACCGAGAGCGCTGCCCTTGCTCACATAGTGGGGCCGAGTATCTAGCCCCCCGAGGCGCTGAGGGTCAGTGCTTCGAACACTCTGGACATTCATCTCCAGGATGAGTTCAAACCGTGGCCACAGTAAGGCAAGCACCTGTTCCCAGTACCTGTGGGCTCAACCAGAGTCAGCGGTCAGTTGGCCAGGAAGTGGGGGCCGGGATGGGGGCTGCGAGGGGGGGGGGGTCTTGCTGTTAGGGCGTGTGAGTGGGAAACCTGCCCAACTCTGGGGCATCCTTCAGATTAACCCTGGGTGGTGGGTGGTGCTAGCACTGGGTGTGAGAGGCGTGGGCAGCAGCAGCACTGCCTCCAGGTGGGTGAATGGAGACAGGGTCAAAAAGACAGTAGGAGCGCAGGGATCAGGGCAGGGTCATGTAAGAGCAAGAGTTCAAGGCCAGCAGGCCAGCAGGGACCAGGACTCGGTGACCTGTCCAGAGCGGGAACATCCCTCTTTGCTGCAATGTTGCGGAAGCGGAGAACGATGTGGATACAGAGAAAAACGGCGATGGCATCGTAGCAGTCAGTGAGATAGGACTCCAGGTGCTTCTGTGATTCAGGAACAGGCAGAGGGTTGGGTGTTACTTGGTCCTTCTCAGTGGAAAGACAAATGTGCTCCTTTGGGGACGTAGCACTGGGAAGGAGGGAGGGAGGGAAGAGAGAAGTCTAAAAGGGAAATGCCCCCTCCTTCCCTGTGCGCTGGCCACTCGGGTGGTCCTGGCACCTTGCTCACCAGGACCTATTATCACAGCAGAATTCAGGACTGAGCCCCAAGGTTTAGAGGCCCCTCAGTTTTCAGGTGCTACTGTGTAGGTGTGGATCAGCAGCGGGGCAGCCTTGGGGACCCCAAGCTTTGAGGGTTTCCTGGGGAGTCACGCTGGGAGCATGAGGCTTGGACATTTTAGAATGAGGGTGTCCTGGTTTCAATACCACCAGAGCTATGAGCTTCCTACGGTGCCAAGGGGACCGGGGACACGGGGTCTAAGCACAGGAGCTGGGGGTCTTACCAAGGTCATGGTGAGCGTACGGTGCATGACAGCATGGAAGAGGTCGAGTGCGGCCGGGCCAGACACAACAAAGAATTCACAGATGAAAAGATATTCCCGGCAGGAATTGTCTAGGAGGGCATAGTGCTGGCTGCGGAAGAGGGCCTCAAACGGATACTAGGATAGGGGGGTAAAGAAGAGAGACAGAGGGATGGACCCCGACACTGACTCCCCATGGATATGGCTGGGAAATCAGCAAATGTGGGTGTTGAGACCCTTCCCATCTCACCCAAGGCCAGGCTGTGAAAGAGCATCCTGAATGGGTACCAAAGTCGGGGGAAAGAAGGGGTACAAGAGAAAAGCCCACCCCACTCCTGCATACACCTCCAGAACTGCTTCATGACATGTCACTCTGCTCAGCCAGTCTCTCCCCGCTACATGCCCTTACGTCAACGGTCCCAACCCTCTTCACAGCACAGAACACTAGGGAGACTGGAAAAGGCCACTCCCAGGTCTCAGGGGACTCGCAGGGGCCTAGGAGTGGGCCGGTCTGGCTTTCCCACCCATGCTCAGCATCCCCCTCATGACTGAAGTTTATTCCTCCTCCTACCCTCTGTTCTCCCCGCTGGGCAGTGTGGGGCACCAGGATGGGGGCCTCCAGTTCAGTGGGGGAGATGACAGAGCCACGGGTCCCCAGGGTGAAGATGGTGTTTCTGCTGCGCAGGGATGGCTTCGAAAAGAATCGTGAAGGGTCAGAGTTAGGGAAAACAGTAAGCGCACAGCTGTGACTGAAGATCAAAAATTCAGTACCTCTGGAGCCTCCAGGAGCCGGACAGCGTGGGGCCCCTTTCCTACTTCACCTAACACCTGTGAATGGGCTTCAGGGAGTGTCTACACCTCTGACATCAGAGGCAAAACTAAGTGTCAAAACGCTTTTTTCTGGGGAGCGCGGCCATAGCCTTCATCCCATTCTCAAAGGTATTGGTCCCACAGGAAAAGGTAAGCAGCAGCGTCTTGGAGGCTCTAGGATATCTTTCTTTGCTGTATCTTCCATGCCCATCAGATCGTCTTTCTCAGCGACTTCCTCGTACTGGAGAAACAGGAAGACAACTGGTAACCATCTCTTCCCACAGCACGATGAAGCATTGCTTTTCCACTGCTCCCCTTGCCCAGCGGTAGCCCCTCCTCCCAGCCCAGGTGCTCAGCTGCGCCCCTCCCTCCTTGGCCTCACCTGCACCTTCATGAGCCGTCCCAGGTAAGAGCGGTAGTAGGATAGGTAGATCTTGCTCAGCGTCTCCACATATTCGTCCCTGATCTCCTTCGCTGTTGCTCTTTCATTGCCCAGCAGGAACTGATAGAAGAACCTGGAAGGGCCGGGGACCAGTCAGTCTCCCTGCCTACCTAAGGAGCCAGACACCACACGTGGCTGGTCATCCTTCCCATGGTGACCTGTACTTCAGCAGGGCCGTCTGGGGGATCTGATAGTTGGTCATTGGTTTTCTGAAGGAATAAATCTTCTGAAGGATGAACTCTCGGATCTTCGTCACAGCCTAGACATGGGGGAACAAACACAGGGCATGAAGCTGCAACCTTCTTACTATTTGGGAGGCATTCGGGGAAGTGACAGCTATTAAGTGTAGGAAGAGGAATGGTGGAGAATACCTCTTCAGTGTTTTTTTAAAGATTCTCAGGGAACCCAGAGATGTGAGGATGTGCTCTGCCAGGAAAAGGTGGGGGGAAGTTCTTGGGGACAGGTTACAATGAGCTCAGCCAGGAAAACCCAGGGGGAAGGTGTTGGGGAGGCCGGTTCTGCAGTCTCTAGGGTACTGCCCAGCCCTCACCTTGACCCGGAGCCGGTCGAGCACACCTCTGACGTCTGCACAAGCCGCTGTGCCTCTGGCCTCCTGCTCTCGGACCGCAGCTGCCTTGGCATCCAGTTCCTGCAGCTGCTCCAGGAACCTGGGCTCTGTCACTGGTGCCTCCAGAATTGCCCTGGGTAGCAGGGCGGGGTGGGACGGGTTAGGAGGGAGACCCACACATCCCTACACTCCAAATCATATCACTTACATCCAGCCTCTGTCCCCTTGCCCTTCTTACACTGTACCATACTGTCAGGGTTTTCTATTCCTGGACCCCCCCTTCCCACATAAGCCTTAGACCCCCTCACTACACACCTGACCCTGGATGATTCCTAGTCTTTGATGCCTAAAGTATGCATCAAGGTTAGAAAGAGTTGTCAACCCAACCATCAGTTTCTGGACGGCACTTGATGACCTGGAGCCAGGAAACCCACGTGGCAAATAGGTTAGGTCATCCCAGCCTACCCACCTGCTACAGACATCGTGACCCTTCAAACTGGTAACTCACGTGACCAGAGCAGAGGGCACTACCAAGCCATCGACAAGCTCCCCGAGTTTCCCCCGAACTGCCTGGCGGTTTCGCAGCCGAATGTTCATGGCTCCTGACTGTTCCTGCAGTGTCCGGATCTCAGAGCTGATGGAGCTCAGGTCACTCTGAAAAGCTCCCAACATCTGCTCCATGCGCTGGGGGGAAAGGCAGAAGATGTTGCTGGAGTGTCACAGGGTAGGTAGGGGACACGTGGGACACCTAAGCGCATTGGTGAAGTCCCCAGTATCTATCACTCCAGGAGGGTAGCAGGTAACGAGGGAAGAAGTACCCCAAAGGTCACTAGCAAATAACATTAGTTACAACTATAACAACAAAAGGCTGCTGAGGTCATCCTGCAAGTGATTCTAACTGTCTCCACCTAAGGTTGATGACCTAAACAGTGGCACCAAAGACCATGATCTGGTTCAAGTTATTAGAGATCACAGGTCGTGCTTACTAACCTCAAGGACAGCATCGCAGGCTGTGATCTGGTTGTGCAGAGATGCTATGTTCTCACTCTCTTGGATATCTGACCCACAGAAAGTCAAGGAGCCTCACCATGAAAATGGAGATCCTCAGGCCTTCAGGACCTCTTCAATTTCGCCCTGAGGTGACAGAAACCTCAGAGAGAAGATGTCATCCCCAGCCCGGCTGTCTGCATCATGCTCCACAAAATCCCCATTTTAATAATACCACCCTTTTCCTCTGCTGGAGGATACAATCTCGAATGGACTTCTGTTCAATCTGCTGTAGCTCCAGCTCAACCTGCTTTGAATAGTGACGGATATCCACACCCTGGGAGAACATAAACAGGTTAGGAGGAAGTCCCCGTGAAGGGACACTGGAACAGAATCAATGAAGGACCAGAGGGTAAGACATCAGGGTGGCATTAGAAGTACAAGAAACTGTTTCCTTTTTTTTTCTTTAAGAAGGTGTGGGCAGGGGGTGGCGTGGCAGATGAGTATAGCAGAGAGCCTCACCGTTTTAAGAGCTTCCTTTACTAACTCATCCTCCAGATTTGCCTGAATGTGAACTGGAAATAGAAGTGCATTGTAAGGGTTCAGGTCCATAATGCCCTCTCCCCACACTGAACACCTGCACACCCATCCCTGCCTTATTCCTTCCAGCCCCCACGCCGCTCAGCTTATAGACACTCTGCATCCAGTGGCGTCGCTTACCATCCACTTCATCCAGGATAAATTCATCAGAGGTAATGTCCAACTCTCCAAGTTGCAATGGCTCCTGAAGACCAGGGCCACCCCCCTGGAGAGGGATACATTAATGAGAACGGATACAGGGAAAGAGGGGGAGAACACAATATAATGGGATAATCGCTAATACTTCAAGGGGGAGAGGGGAACTTTTCCTGGGGCGCCACAGGGGCTGAGTCAAAACATTCCAAGAGTCTCACATTGTGCCCAATCTACTACTTGGGGCAGAGGTGTAGGGACCACGACAAGGAGCCATACCACCCACAGAGAATGAAGATGTCCAACTGAGAAAAATTAGGAGTTGGAGAGGACAGAGCAGAACTTGCAGTTGAATTCAGGAGTCCCCAAACCCCTGCTATCTTAGGTGTTACATCACATCCCTCTAGGGAGCTCCAGCCTTTCTAGAACTGTCAGCTAACACCCAGTATTTACTTGGAGGCCTGGTTCCATCTTACATATACTCATTCACGGAATCATAACCAACAACCTGTATGGTAGGTCTTATTATTTTCTTCACCTTATAAGGTAGGTATGTAAAGCGATGGCAGAGAGGAGCTAGGTAACTTGCCCAAGGACACAGCATGTAAGTAGCAGAGCTAGAATTAGAAGAGGCAATCGGTCTCCAGAGGCCATACTCTTAACCTTCACACTGCACTGCTTTTCTATGCCGTCTCGTAATCTGGAGGTTAACTGAAATTGTGTCCTGGGAAGCTGAGTCTCCACCATTCTGGCCCCAGGGAGGGGTATGGAGAGGACCTCCGGTAGCAGCCAAGCTCCCACTCTTGCAAAAACCCAGCCCAGGTCTTTCTGACGCAAGGACGACCGGACAAAATCCCGGAGAAACAGCCCGGCGTTCTCACCAGCGGGCCCTCCTCCTCCTCTACATCTGAGGCCCCGGCCCGCAATACCAGCTCCCGAGCAGCTGCCGCCATGGTGGCAGCCGCAGCCATTCCGCGCAGCCTCACTTCCGGCAGCTGTCAGTCGCCGCGAGTCCGTTTCCCGGAGTGAACTACAAGTCTTAGAGTGTCTTGCACAGCGCGAAATCGTTCCCAGATATTTGCGTTAAAGCTCTAACCACCTCACCCAAGTACAAATGAGAAGTGGAAGTCTTAAGCACAATCTCTCCCGGAACCTTCGCTGCTCTCTAACCCCAAAACTTTACGAACGGTAAATAGACGCGGAACCGGAAGTGTGACGACTAATTTAGACTCTCAGAAGTCTAGTCGACTAGGGCACCAACTGTTTCCGGAAGCGCTTCACTAAGGTAGTCCCGCCTCTTCCGCCTGATAACTATATAAGACTATTACGTCACTACCGCTCTCTTTTTCACAGAAGGCCTACACGCCGCCGCTGGGGCTGCCGTCATGGTAAGGCTCGAATCCGTCCGGGGATCCGGCGACATCCGAACCGGGGCAGGGAAGGTCTGCTATCAGGGGACCGAGAACACCCTGGTTTGGGGCCTGCAACTTTCTGTGTGGAACCTTGGATCGCGCCCCGGGAAGGAACGACTAAAGACATCCAGTTCCGGGGAGTGGGGCCAGAGGAACAGTCACTGCCCGGGCGCTCAAAAACGGCGAAAGGCTTGGGCGCGTTTGGGGACGTCCGGCCTCCGCCACTCAGAGTGTACTTTTGGGAAAAGTCAGGAGATTTGTTCAGTCCCAGAGGTTGCATTTTCCCAAGTCCAAACACTTCCCGTTCCTGCTGTCTGCAGGTCTAAGGAGTTGGCTGCGTTGCGAAAGCATGACGAGGGTCCGTTGCTCCCTGTGTGACAAGTTGAACGTTCCCGTGTGAGGTTATGAGTTGATGGTCGTTCACGGTGTCTGCTTTCTCCCCCAATCTCTATCAGTCTCTAGTGATCCCCGAGAAGTTCCAGCACATTTTGCGAGTACTCAACACCAATATCGATGGGCGGCGGAAAATAGCCTTTGCCATCACTGCAATTAAGGTAAAGTAGGGTAAGGAGTGGAGAACATCAATGGAACTTACGTTGTAAAGACTTAAGCCGTAAGTGAGGCAAGGTTGAGGAGACGAGTCCCAACCAAACGACTTCAGCTGCTGGGTGAAAAGAGAATGGCTAATACTCTTAACTCTTTCCCACATGTACCCCAAAAGGCAAGTAAGGAAAGCCCGGGAATGGCCTCCGGTCAAGCCAGAGTACTTCACAAGGGACGGGCAGTGGGCTTGGTTGTCTACCTGAATTCGCTAGAATTTTCCGGGACCATCCTCTTGAGATCATCCTAGATTTGGTTGCTGCCCACCTCCCTCGCTGCATTATGACAGCAACCCTTCCCGTGAAATGTCTACGCCCTGTAAATTGGTAACTGTATCTTAAGGGGTGAGGAGCAATGCCAACAGATTCCAAGTGTGAAGAAGCCTGGAGTTGGGAGGTGGGAGGGGTGTCACTTCACGAGCAGGACATTTACTCCAAAGCCAGGAGTGGAAGTCGTTGCCCCTTTCCGGTTGAAGCAGGAACCAAGTACCTGGCTCCTGACGTGAAATAAGGGGGTGACTGCAAGCTTGGGTGTCTCCTTTCACCAGCCTAACGAACTCTTGGCCTTCCACATGGGTACATTCTTTTTTTTTTCCTTTGCTTTTTTGAATAGGTGTAATTAGTAGTGGAAGTGGATGCATGATTTCCTTTCCTACCAGTGTGTGTACATTTGGGTCAGGGATAGTCCTGTCTTGCTCACAGTCCCCAGCTTCTAGTGCACGGTAGGTGTTCGTTCAGCGTTAGGGAAGGCGTGTTACCAGGGATACTGTTGCCTGGCTTCAAACAATTTTGAAGGTAACTATGATATAGACAAGTTGTTCATTCAAAACTAAATCCTAGCCTCCTCATATCCCCTTGACTTTTAATTCTGTACTGTAGGAAGCACAACTTTGATTTGTTCTTCATTGGTATATAAGAAGATTGCTTCCTCCTGTTGTGCTGTGAAACTAGTAAGGCAGTTTAAAATACAGTCTCTTTTTCGAGGGTTGCCGTGAGACAAGTGAGATGGTGAATATAAAAGGTGATCGCGGTTCATGGGATGCTTCTGTTAAATTCTGCCTCTTCAAAATTCATTGGTTTGGTATGTTACTTTAAATACGTGTCACAACTTTTGTGGTCAAAACAATTTAACCAAAGCAGTTTCAGGTATTGAATGAACATTGTGATAGGTCTCTCATTACTGAAAAGGTTACTCCTATAGATAAGGACTGAGGTTTTTGCTGATTTTGTTAAGAGCCAGCAAAGGCAGCTAGCTCTTCCTCTGGTGAGAGAACTAAAGCTTGGAGGTGGTCTTTTGTTAAGGATTCAGAATAGGGAAAGTTGCAAGGGGTAATGGCTGGCCAAGTGTGGGGAGAGGTACTTCAAAACATGGGGCTAAAGAAGTGGATAGCAAGGTTAATGGGACAGGGAAGGGTGAAGAATGGAAGTCCACACAAGCAGGAGAGAGAGGATGTTGAGAGGTAATAAAGATCCTGCGAATAATTTCTGATTGTTTTGTTTCCACTGGTAGACCTTTGTTGTGGTTATTTTTTTAAGGCTGGCTGGTCTTTTGTTCTTACTCTAAATCAGTGATAATGGCCATCTGTGGATTATTTGGAAACATGGAAGGAGGGAGGTTGGAGTTGGTTACAATGACTGGGAAGTGCCCACATAAGGAACGCTTGTCCTGCCAAAATGCCAGTGACACTGCTCTAAATTCAGAGTAATACTAAGTTGGTATCAGCTCTTCTATTATGTAGTCCAGGCCCTTGGACTACAAAGATAAGCATGGGTCCCTTGTAATATACTCTTCTGGGGGGAGAAAGTAGAGGTGGCCTTGGTAGAGAAAGGGGCATCTGGGGATCTAACTTAGGAAATTGGCAAGCCATTATCTAGTCAGTAAACGGGGCTTTCAAAAAAAGCTTGCCAACTTTTCAAAAACTTGATTATGGAAAATTTTAAACATGTAAAAGTAAAGGAAGAAAATTATTAATTTAGACCCCGTGGATGTATCATTTAGCTAAAAATTAGAAGTCTTTAATCTACACTTTTCCTATCTGTGCATATTTTAAAGTAAATCTCAGACACAGCACAGCATGTATTTAAATTTGAGAGCCTTTGACCCTAATCTCTTCTGAACCAACCTGATCATTTGTTTCCTAGGTCATTTTCTTTTCTTTTTTTTTTAAATTTATTGGGGTGACATTTGTTAGTAAAATTACATAGATTTCAGGTGTACAATTCTGTTTTACATCATCTTTAAATCCCATTGTGTGTTCATCACCCAGAATCAGTTCTCCTTCCATCACCATATATTTGCCTAGGTCATTTTCTTACAGAGGAAATAACATCCCTTTATTTCCTGTGGCTATTGTAACAGGTTACCACAGACTTGACTTAAAACAACAGAATTATACTCTCAGTTCTGGAGGCCAGACATCCAAAATCAAAGTGTTGGCAGGGCCATGCTCCCTCTAAAGGCTCTAGGAGTCTTACTGCCTGTCCTGTCTTCTGGTGGTAACCAGCAATCCTTGTTGTTCCTGGTCTTAATAGCTGCATCTTATAGCTCATAGCTTGGGTGTCTTGGCTTTTATCACATGGCCCTCCCTTTGTCTTTGTCCTCTCCTTTTGTAAGAACAGCAGTCATTAGGCCATCCCTAATCCAGTATAATATTCTAACTGATCATCTTTTCAAAGGTTCTATTTTCGAATAAGGTCATGTTCTGAGATACTGGATGGAAAGATGGTGAAGATGGTGGGAGGACACTAACCCAGCCCACCGTCATTCACTGTCCAGATCTGGTTTATGAGCTCAGGTGTCAGGGAGCCACCAGTGTTGGTGTTTATGCCACCAATGGATGCATTAGTTTCTTGAGTTTGATTTGTACAGTTAGCTCCCTGGGGCCTGGTCATTTCTGAGTACTGACAAAATCGAGTTTATGGTCTTGGAATACTGATCAGGGGATTGCAGTGGCCTATCCAAAGAATTATGATCTTTAGAGATCGCAGGCAACTGACACAGTCCTACCCTTTGGTGAACCCTGTTAACCAGAAGACCCTAGTCTTGCTGCTTTGAGGGCCAGGCCCTTTACCTTGCACAATGCGGAGCTCAGAAGGTGCCGTTCTCGGGTGCTACTAGTGTCTTAACAGCCAGCATTTATTGACAACTGTATATTCTGGGCAACGTGAAAGAAAAGATGGTGGTTTCAAGACGCTATCTATTCCCAGTTCTCTGGTCCAGCCCTGTTCCTGAATAAAACTCTTTTCTGCTTAACGTTTAGGCTTCATATCTGAAAAGTGGGTGAGGCATGGGTGATGTGGGGACCTATAAAGCACTAGGTTATAGGTTATTGCAGACTATCTTTGTGTGCCTTTTGGATAATGGGGTTATAAAGAAAACCAAAAAACAAACAGACCTAATTCCAAAACCTCTCTTTAGGGTGTCGGGCGGAGGTATGCTCACGTGGTGTTGAGGAAAGCAGACATTGACCTCACCAAGAGGGCAGGAGAGCTCACTGAGGATGAGGTAGGACAAGGAAGGGGGGGGGGCTGGGCCTGCTTCCGAGGGGGCCGGCAGGGACTGACCCTTGTCCTGCATGCCAGGTGGAACGTGTGATCACCATTATGCAGAACCCACGCCAGTACAAGATTCCAGACTGGTTCTTGAACAGACAGAAGGATGTGAAGGATGGCAAATACAGCCAGGTGTGTATTGAGAGGAGAGGTTAAGGGAAGGCAGGGTGGCCAGTTAGGATTGCTCATAGGCGGTTGAGGGGGAAAACAGACATCCTTCGCCCTCTTCTGAATCCAGGTCCTGGCCAATGGTCTGGACAACAAGCTCCGTGAAGACCTGGAGCGACTGAAGAAAATTCGGGCCCACAGAGGGCTGCGCCACTTCTGGGGGTGAGTCGGGGTGGGGTCTCCTCCCTTTGGCCCCTAGACTCCCAGAGATTTCTCATGCTCTTTTCCTGAAACCTTTCCTGTAACACACATGACCTGTGATCCTCCTCTTTTCTCACTTGCAGACTTCGTGTTCGAGGCCAGCACACCAAGACCACCGGCCGCCGAGGCCGCACTGTGGGTGTGTCTAAGAAGAAATAGATCTGTAGGCCTTGTCTGTTAATAAATAGTTTATACACCTATGGCTTCCTTCTTTGGTTTTCTTCATGGGGACACTGATAGGGAATGCTTATGAAGCAGGGCCTTGTTGACGTCCCCACCCAGCTGCCCAAACGTCCTAGGGTTTGATTAAAACAATGGTGTTCACTCCCTTCCCAATGGGCTTTCTACTTAATGGTCCCCCACCCTCCAAGCGTGAGGAAGTTGGCAGCCACCAACCAGCTTAACCTGGGGGTCAAGTGCGGAGGGGCGTGGCTTGTGTAGCTGAGCCCAGCCAGCCGCTCCGGTGAGTCTTCGGGTCTTGAACGTGAGTTTCCAAAAGATGGGGGTTGGGTGTGGGAAGGTGCCGATAACCTGACACGGAAGAGATGGCTCTCGCGCCGGGAGACGGACTGCGGGACTGGGGAGAGGGGCCTCTGCGGCCGAGGCACACCAGTCCGATCTGATGCCTGCGGGCCCCGTTCACGCCGATAGGTGTTCCGCACGCCGCGCCGCCGCCAGTCTTCCGGCTGGAGGCTGGGAATGCGCGGGCCACACCCTCCGGGGAAGGGGCGGGGCCCCGCCGCGCTCGGCTCGGGAGGCGGCTCATCCGCGGTGGTCCGCCCGCCATGGAGCCAAATTTCGCGGCGGCGGGGCAGCGACAAGGTAACCTCCCCGCAACTCCGGCCGTCGTACCCGACCGAGCCACCGCCCGCGCCTCGGCATCTTCCGGCGCGGGTACCGCCCGCGGCCTCCGCTCGCCCGGCGGGGTAGGGGCCCGGGCCGCCGAGAGCTGGGCCCTGAGCCTTCCGTCTTTCCCCCCAGGTCCCAACTGACTGCGCCACACCATGCCCCTCACCCTCTTCCGGCGCCTTCTCCTGGCCGCCCTGCTGCTAATGATTGTCTGGACCCTCTTCGGGCCCTCGGGCCTCGGGGAGGAGCTGCTGAGCCTCTCGCTGGCTTCCCTGCTCCCAGCCCCCGCCTCGCCAGGGCCGCCCCTGGCGCTGCCCCGCCTATTGATTCCCAACGAGAACGCGTGCGGGGGCCCTGGCGCCCCTCCCTTCCTGCTCATCCTGGTGTGCACGGCCCCGGAGAACCTGAATCAAAGAAACGCCATTCGGGCCTCGTGGGGCGGGCAGCGCAAGGCCCGAGGGCTCAGGGTGCAGACTCTCTTTCTCCTGGGAGAGCCGAGCGCGCGGCATCCTAGCTCCAGCTCGCACGAGAACCACCTGGCACAGGAATCGGCGGCCCAGGGGGACATCTTGCAGGCAGCCTTCCAGGACTCCTACCGCAACCTTACCCTCAAGACCCTCAGCGGGCTGTACTGGGCTGACAAACACTGCCCCATGGCCCGATACATCCTCAAGACCGACGATGACGTGTTTGTCAATGTCCCAGAACTGGTATCAGAGCTGGTCCGGCGAGGCGGCCGTTGGGAGCAATGGGAGAGGGGCACGGTGCCCCACACAGAGACTGAGGTTGGAGGGGACGAGAGGGAAGGAGGCGGCCCCACCTTGGAGAACGACCCTGTGCCTCTTTTGTACCTGGGCCGCGTGCACTGGTGGGTGCACCCCTCTCGGAAGCCAGGGAGCAAGCACCACATATCAGAGGAGCAGTGGCCTCCCACCTGGGGCCCCTTTCCACCCTATGCCTCGGGCACAGGGTACGTGCTGTCAGCTTCCGCTGTGCAGCTCATCCTCAAAGTGGCCAGCGGGGCACCTCCTCTGCCACTGGAGGATGTCTTTGTGGGGGTAAGTGCCCGACGGGGAGGCCTCACCCCAACCCACTGTGTCAAGCTGGCTGGCGCCACCCACTACCCCCTGGACCGGTGCTGCTACGGGAAGTTCCTGCTGACATCCCACAGGGTGGACCCCTGGAAGATGCAGGAAGCCTGGAAGCTGGTGGGCGGATCTGATGGGGAAAGGACTGCACCCTTCTGCTCCTGGCTCCAGGGGGCGCTGGGCATCCTGCGGTGTCGGGTAATAGCCTGGCTTCACAGCTGAGAGTACCTGGGCCATAGGAGGAGTGAGGATCTGAGGGTCCAGCCGGCACCCCCACAACCTTCCTCCCAGGCCCAAGGCAGGGGCCTGACAGACTGCCGCTGATCTGTTTCCCCATACCAGAGGCTCAGTCTGTCACTGGAGACAGCCAGCCCCAAAGACGGTCATCAGGGAGAGCAAAACAATGCTGGGTCATCCTCTCCAGCCAAGGCAGGAAAGGGGCGTGAGCCCCTCAATAAACTTGTTTCTCTACCTCTTCGAGTGCAGTGTGGTCCTCACCAGGAGCCCCAGAACACAAACCTGGGGAGCCTGGAGAATGCCAAACCCTGCTGGATGGGAAGGACATCTTCAGGGACTTGGGAGAGAAAGGACAACCTCTCTGAGGAGGAAGGTCCCTAAGAGCAAGGCGAAGGCCACAGTAATCACGAGATGCGAGTTGGGGGTAGAGGCAGGACATCATGACCCCTTGGATCCTAGAGTAGCCCCATGCTGGGCAAAGGAAGGGGACAGGTCCACAGGACAATCCAGACACATTATCCAAAAAAACCCACCTTTTTAATACCAACCCACCCTAGGAGCCAACTGTCCACCCCCTGTTGAGAAAGGGGTATCTGCCCCGCGCCCCCCAACCCCGGGATCAGGGTCATTTCACCACTGGTGATCTTGGGGAGAGACAGTTGTTGCTAGATCACCCTGGAGCCTGGCTCAGCGCACAAATCTGTCCAGGGCAGATGACCGGGCCCCCAGGGGCTTGACTGCCTTCTCTTGCTTCTGCGGCTGCTGCTCAAGACTCTGCCGGACTTTGTCCTGGGGTGGTGAGATGGATGAGATAAGAAGTGGCAGGATGGCAAGGCTAGAGGCACAAGCAAAAGGAGGGTGCAGCCATGGAGACCTGGCCCACTCCCCAAATGCTGCTTTACCCGGCGTTCCTCGTCCATGACCTTCCTCTTCCTCTTCACCAGGCTTGCTGACGAGCTGCGGCCCTTCTGCTTTGGCTTTGGCTGGAAGGGAGCCTTGGCCTCTGGGTCATAGCCCTGGGGAAGGGGACAGAAGTGAAATCTGTAACAGCCTCAGAGACGGAACTGGCAGCACGCACCTGCTTTGCCACACTTTGGGGGACGTGCTGGGGGAGGAAGTGCCTGGGCACTCGGGACTGCTCCCTACCAGCCTCTCTATCCGTTCCTTCTTTTCCTGCTCCAAAGATATGACATCAACCTCTGCCAGGGCTCGTGGATCCAGACAAATGAGCTCTGCAGGTACCTAGAGGTGTCACAGAGGAACAGGAAAGGGTAAGGAGGGTGATCCCAAAGCTAGGGAGGCTGCTCAATCCCACTCTTCCCAAGCCCCAAGCCCCAAACCACATGCAGGCATGTGCTCACCTTCTCCAGCAGGGCCTTCACCTCCCACTCCTGGCGCTGCTTCCGGCTCCTGTACGGGTTACTCTCCAGGCCATCAAAGTTGGGCTCAGCAGCCCCTGGACAGAGGGAAGAGCACGGAGCCACAAGGTGGAGCCTGGTCCAGCACTGCGGCCTGACCTAGCCCCTTGCTCCTGGCTGTCTCAGGCCCACTCAAACTTCCATCCAGAGTTCATTTACTTTGAGCCCCATCCCCTGGCCCACTCACCAGGGACCAGCATGCTGGTGATACCCCCACTGTGCCCCACTCCCAGCACGTCTTCAAAGGGGCAGAACTGAAGGCCATGCACGTGGCCTGAGAGCCGGTGGGTAAGGTAGGGCTGCTCCAGGGAGGGTGGGCTGGCCTTGCCCTGCCCTGCCCAAATGTTGACCACGTCACCCATTCCTGCAGCCAACAGTCCCCGCTGGGAGAAGGCCAGGTGCCCCGCTCCCTTGGGCAGGGTCCGAGCGCTCAGAGGCTGGAATGTCCCTCGCAAGTCAAAGATCTTCAGCTGGTGATCCAAGCCAGAAGTGGCCATGTGCCTAAGGGAAGGGAGGGGATCGATAAACCTGTGGTCGGGTTACAGAGCAGGCCTGTGGCCAAGCCCTGGCATCAAGGCCGGTTGCGGAGAAAAAGACTAATGATAGTAACCATCACGTCTTGGTTACGCATCACACGACTCTACTATTTTTACTTCCCTTTACAATGTGGAAACTGAAGCTCAGAGAAGAAATCAGGGTGAGTGGCAGAGCTAGAATTCAAGGCAGGCCTGTTTCTCTAGCATCTGCCCTCTAACCTACGCAAGACCCGTGAACCAAAGGGAGAACAGGACATGTGCCTAAATGTGATGTCTCACACACACACACACACACACACACAGCACGGCAACTCAGCCCAGGGAAGAACCAGTAAGGCTTGACTGCAGTGGCCAGGGCGGACTTGGTGGGAAAACTGGGGTATAAGCCATTCTGGGGAATTCTCAAAAACCGATGGTGAGACAGAAGCAGAGGTTTGTTTGCAGGATTGGTGGGAAATAAGGTCAAGAGGATCAGGAGGGGACAAACCACAGGGACTCTCATGTCAGACTGAGGACCCAACGCCCCCAACATTGCTCTCTGGCAATGACAGGCCACAACTGAAGACGGCATGGACCTGGGAAACTCCTTAGGAGGTAATGAGTGATATGCTAGAGGCCCTATCCCACCCCCTTTCTCTGACGGAGGGAGGGCGAGTTGGTGACCAGCTCCTATGAAGGAATCGTGCACTGCGTAAGTTATTTTCAGAGGGTGAAGTTGCTACCTATGTTCAAGTTGTTCCTCAGAGAGGGAGGCTGAAGAAGGACCAGCCTGGCCAGAACAGAAATGTTTGCCAAAGGGCCCAGGACTCTTCCAAGCCTTGAGCAGAGACTTGCTCTGTGATGGGACCAAACAGAGGCCCAGCTGGATAATTCTCCTGACAAGACATCAGACCCCCAACTCCACCAAAGGGAAAGGCTATCAGTGCAAACCAGGTATTACTGAGGGCCCCTGGGACCCAGAGTCACATCCTTCAGTGAACCAACAGCTCTGGGGCGCGTGCTGGCTTCTCTCCCCACACATACCCCCCTTTGGGATCCCCTGCACAAATGCCAGCCCACTGGCCAGATGGGCATCCAGGCCACACTACCACACTACGAAAATTCTAAGAAATAGTTCAGCTTTGAGAATCCAATCCAACCCAATCCTAATGCAAGCTGCAGAAAGCCTCTTAAGGAAGATGGTAAAGCTCACCCCCGGAACCCCTCCCCGTGGCTTGTTGAGGCTCCTAAGGAGAGACCAGAGGAGCTGGGGTGTACCTAAGCTCGAAGGCGGAGTGCTCAGCACCTAAGTGTTGGCCACACTTCCGTGAACTAACTGACCAAGCTCTGGACACAGGAACAGCCGAGCCAGGCAGCCCCAGGAAGGCACACCACAGCGTAGGCCCGGTGGCCCACAGAAGGCAGAAAGCTCCGACAGGCCTCCCTACTCTCTTACAGCCAGGTTGGCACACATATGGAGCCAAAAGGGCGAAACCAAATCACTTGTTCCCAAAGATACATCTCCGGTAGTCTAAGGGGTCTGAGCCTCTGGAAGACTCAGAAATCAGTTGGTAGCTGTTGGGCTTTTCCTCTTCCTGATTTTCTTTAAAACAACTAAAAAATAGTTACATAGTTTATAGTTAATGTAGAAGATTCCCGAGCATCAGTGTAAAAGGAGGAAAGCAGCTTATGAGAAAGGTTATTCCGACACCACCTGCCAGGACTGACAGTGAGCACCTTGTTTGCCCCACTGAGACAGCCAAGGATGGAGAAAAACCGACCTTGGAGGCCCTTGAGTGGAAAAGCAGTCAAGACTTCACAGTCGGTCATGAATGGTAATAAGGTAATGCCACCAAACCAAGTAGCAAGGAGCCTGGGCACCCGGAAAGCACTCAGCAGTGCTTTTGATTTCTGTTGTTCCTGGTGGCTGAAGAACATGGGGCTGTCTGTGTCAAAGAAGTCAAATTGCGGATGACAGGAAAATGGCAGAAAGGGAGCAGGCAAGGAGGAACCTTGAGAGTGGGATGTATGATCCAGTGATGGACACATCACGTCTGGGGTGATAGGAGACAACTGATTAGAAACTACGAGACGTGATCAAATAATACAGTGAATGTTCAAATTTTAAAAATATGTATCACAGTAAAAGACACATTGCCATGAATCCCCCTCAAAATACTCCCCCTCGCTTTGAACACACTTACCCCATCATTCTTGCCACTTTCTGAAGTGGTTCTGGAAGTCCTCTTTCATGAGTGTCTTTAGTTGCACTGTCGTGGCTGCCTCAATGTCCTGAATTATTTTGACTTTGGGGAAGAGCCAGAAGTCTCACGGTGCCAGATCCGGTTAATAAGGTGGATGAGGACACAGTGTAATGTTCTTATTGGACAGAAATTGCCTGACCAGAAGCGATGTGTGACAGCACTGTCACTATGGAGGATGATTTAGGGCACACTTTAAAACACACCTTCCCTCAACCGTAGCTCACACCCGACTGACTGCACCAAATAAGATGAAACTTGTCACACACTGTTACTAAAGTTCAAAGTGCCGCTTCCCGTATTGGAGATCCCTGCCTTTCTGCTGGATGGCACTCGGCAGCAGCATTCACTGTATCTTGTGATCACACCAGAAACGCTCCTTGTCACACATCGCTCCTGATACTGCAATTTCAATAAAAACATTATGGTGTGTCCTTATCCACCTTATTCACCAGATCTGGCACCATACGACTTCTAGCTCTTCCACAAAATCAAAATGACCGTGAAAGGTAAACGTATTGAATCGATTCAGGACATCGAGGCAACCATGACAGCGCAACTAAAGACACAAAAAAGAACTTTCCAGATCTGCTTCAGAAAGTGGCAAGAATGATAGGATAAGTGTGTTCAAAGTGAGGGGGAGTATTTTGAGGGGGATTCATAGCAATGTGTCTTTTACTGTAACACTATTTTTTTTAATTTAAACATTCACCATATTTTCTGAACACACCTCGTAAATGCACTACCTGGCCAATCATTCCCATAAACTAGTGCCACTTGTTTTTGTAAAAGTGGAACTAGAACACCACACGAGGGAAGGCCCAATGGCCAACTGATCCTTACACCCCCAGAACTTTAGCGCAGAGCTCAGCCCACAGCAGGTCCCCAATGAAGGCCTGACAAATGAATTAGAGAAAAACCCATGGAACTTGTGTGAAAAACTGTCTGCCAGAGCCAGACATACATAGAAATCAGACAGAACAGCTGTAAAATGCAAATGCTCTCAGAGAACAGAAATTCAAAGCAGACACACCACTCCTCCCCCTCGCACCACCAGGCAGACCTAAAGAGAATGATCACCTTTAACGATGCGACGACTCGTAGCTCTCCCTGGTCACCAGAAACCATGCTAACTTGCTGTAATGTCTACAACATTAGCTTTATGAGCTCAGCCCAGGCCTTGGCAAACTACTGCCAAACAAATGCAGCCCACCACGTATTTCCGTACTGCCCACAAGCTAAGAATGGTTTTTACATTTTTAAGTGGTTGGAAAAAAAAAAAAAATCAAGATTATTTTGAGATACAGTGGTACCTCGGTTTTCAAATATAAACCGTTCCGGAATAGAGTTCGAGTTCTGAAACGTTCGAAAACAGCCGACAGCTCGGCGTCAGGATCTTGTACTCAGCGGAAGCCACGTGACATTGAAAACCCGAAGCATTTACTTCTGGGTTTACCGTGTTCGTAAACTGAAATGTTCATCAACGGAGACGTTCAAAAACCGAGGTACCACTGTATGAAAATTATATGAAATTCATATTTCAGTGTTCACAAAGTTTTACTGGAACGCAACCATGTTCATTTACTTCTTCTGTGGCTGCTTTTGTGCTACAAGAGCACAGTAGAATGGTCAACACACAGTGTGGCATCTGATCACCGCCCTGCTGTCTGGGGCCCTACACGTTGCAGTGACACTGTGACAACTTGACAGCACTTGCGCACCTCACAGACCACCTATCTCATTACCTGTCTGTGTGCAAAGGTGTTTCCAACGATAAAATATGCCAAGTCTCTCTACAGATCAGCATTAACAGGTAAACAGTTGCAGTCGAGTTTAATGATTTGGAACACTAACTTTAAACTTCAATTAATCAAAATGTTATCCTCAAAGAGAGGAATCCAATTCTTCTCTTTAGTAGACCTATATGTGAAAAATATTATACTCGATTATCATTATATATTTAATTTCATTGCTTCAAAGTTTACACTGTTTTCTCTCTCGGTTTTACCTCTTGGCGAGCAAAGCCTAAAATATTTACTATCTGGCTCTTTACAGAAAAACTTTGCTAACCCTTGAGCTAGACTCTCAAGTCCCCAGTCTCAGGGTGAGGAAAGTATGGCACACAGAGGTTAGGTATCGTTTCCACACTTACATGGCTGGTCAGTGGTGGCATCAGGATTTAAACACAGGCAGCATGACTGCAGGCTCTGTGCTCCTAAAGGCACACTGCCTTCCACACCGTCCTGCCCCGCTGTGATGCCCAGCACCTCACGCCCAAACAAGTGACTTACGTGCCTGTAGAATCTACTGCCACAGCCCGGACCCCACCACGGTGACAGAGAATCTTTGCCAGTGGCTCCTTCATGGCTGGACTCCACAAGGACACAGTACCTGGAGGTCAGAGAGGACATAAAGTTACTAATGGAGAACTGAGGTGATTAAACCTGGGATAGGTGGGGCCTCAAGACCAAGAGGTAACAAGAGAGGGAAGTAAAGGGCAACTTTAAGGGATTCGTGAACTACGAATATAGAAAAACAGCAGGTGGGGATGGCCAGAGTCAAAGCTCAGCCAGAGACTGACCATTACTGTGTCCAAGATGAATGACGGCATTGTAAGGGTTCTGGGTCATGACATCGAGCCGTCCAGCCCGAGCATTCAGAGCTGCAATGATCTTCCCCACTGACACATCCAGGTAGGTCAGAAACCCTGTCTCTGACTGTGAGAGAGAGAGCATGAGTTCTGACTGCCCTGTGTCCTCCCTCTACCAAGGGCCCAGAGGAAAAGCAGTCTTCTCAAGGGCTGCCACCCAGCCTGTGCTGCACAGCCACTCACAGCTGTGGCCAGGAGGAAGTGGAAAGGCAGGAACTCGAGCCGTGTGACGCGGTCACAGCGACGGAGGCAGTGGAGCTCAATGCCCTGGTTGTCGTAGATGTGAAGCCAGCGGTTCTGAGCGACAGCAAGCAGCGCCTCAGAATGCAGAAACCTGGGGGTGGGGAAGAGTGGCTCAGTGGGCAAGGGGGCATGTCGCCATTCAGTGAGGAATGAACTGTCTCATACCCACTGATGGCTGACAGAGAGGCTACTGACCGGATGTCCCGCACCGCCTCCATGACGTTGATCTCGCACATGAGCTTCTTTGTCACCCAGTCAAGGGCGGCCACATGACCCCGGCGCCCTCCAAAAGCCAGGTGTCTGTCGGAGATGGGGAACAAGCAGCGTGTCACTGCAGGGGAGCACCCTCCCATGTGAGGGCCCCACGCCAGCCCCTCGTCTCCAGGTGACAGGAGAGATGTCACTATATGTGCTCACCCTCACACGCAAGCAGATCACCAGACACTCCCCACACCCACAACTCACACAGGCACTGGTATGGCTGAAGTGGTTAAGGAACCACGATCACATCCCAGTTCCCAAGTCACTGGAATTCAACCTTACCTCCCAGTTCGAGAGTAATTCAGCCTATAGGGTCCAAACTGCCGCAAGTTCAAGTCAAAGTGCTGGGAAAGGAAAGAATTTAAAAAAAAAGAGAAAAGTGGCTCACCTCAGTAATTCCCTCTTCTGGTCCCCACTTCCCTCTCGCTCTGCACCACCAATCAACTCCTCGGCCCCTTTCCCACCCGCAGGCTCACCTTGGCTGCACTTGCAATGTCCACGGCCTCCACAATATCCGTCTGGAGTATCTTTGCTGTGTCCTCCCCATCCTCCCCTTCCAGAAACCTGCAAGTGAGTGTTAGGGCTGCAGTAAAGCTTTTGAATATGAAGTGAGTGTACCAACAGTAAAAAGAGAAACGACAGTCCCATAAGGCAGGGCTGGGGAGGCCCCGACAGGGGCCACTCACCCAGGTTCCTCAGCAAGCAGCAGCTCAGAACGAGCGGCTTTCACACTTATTTCCTCTTCCTGAGCTTCAGCCACCTCAAGTCGACTTCGGGTTTTGGATTTAGAGTATGGCAGCTGTAACATTGTTGGTGGGGGAGGGGTGGGAAAGAACCAGAGGATATGTGGGGTCACAGCAGAACCACCTGGTCCCGCATCCTTCCAATTCCTCCAGACACTCCCTGTCTGACCCCACTTTCAGGCTGGTCCTCACCTTTTTGGATTTGTCAGTGCGACGGAACTTGTGAGCCACCTCCACAGGGACGGGGGCGGGGCCTGGGAATGGGTCCTGGGCCTGGGACAGGGAGGAGGCAATTCGCAGACAGGCTCGAGTTGACCCCAACCTTCACACTCTCAAAGCACAAGCCGACTTGCCCCGCCACCCTGTCAGGTCCCAGGCTCACCCCGGACAAGATCTGCTGCGGCTCCGGATTCCTCCATTCTAGGGATTTCTTCGGGGCCTGGGGCTTCTTGGAGATGCGAGACTTCTTTGGGGTGCGAGTGTTCTTTGGCCTCTGGGGACAGAGCTCTCGATTCCTCTTCTTCCGAGGGGGCCCTGGAGAGGCTCCCGCCGCGATCGGAGTGGTCTCTTCCTCCCAGTATCGCCGCGGTTTCTGGGGGACAGATCAGGAGCCCTGACGCTCCGCTGCCCCTGCCCCTGCCCCGCCCCTCCGACCCCGCAGCTGAAAACTTGCCTTCCACCCCAGGGATATCTCTACCTTCTTCTTGGCCTGAAGTCTGTCCTTCTTGGGCGGGACCTCCCTGCCTGGCCGGGGGGCTGTCTCCATCTAGCCCACCGAAACGACGATCCACGTGCAAACTCTTCTCAGCGTCCCCCAGCCTGCCTGGGACCTCCCGGAAGCCCTCTGACCCTTATCCAATCAGAGCTGTGCCAGGTCTGAAGCCTTCTCAATGCCATCTTGAGTGAGGGCGCGCTCTCCGACGAGAGGCGGAGCGGGCCTTGGCCCCGCCCTCCAGGGCGGTAGCGTTTGCGCGAGTAACGAAAGAAAGGCAAGTCCCCGGCCAGGGCCAAAGAAACGGTGCACTTTCTGTTTCCAGTTTCGTTTCTCCATCTTGCCTAAAACTTCTCAAGTCCGGTCATTTTAGCAGAACGCCGCGTTAAACCTGTCTGAACTACCATTCCCGAAATGCATCAAAAGACAGCTTCCGGCACCATCTTTTCCCAGTGTTCTTTGTTTGCTTCCGGGTTTATGAAGACTGAAGGGAGAACGTGAGTGGGGCAGGGTTGGGTTTGAGGCGTTTGGGGTCTTGTTTCAACCAACACCCCCTGGGGTCTGGGTCAGGTCGGTATCCGGACGGGGAGCGGTTGTGGTGCCCCCGGAGGCTGCCTCTCTGGAGTGCTGTCATTTCCGCAGGCCAGGCCATTGAGGGGAGCTCGGGGACCTAACAGAGGTGAGACCCAGCGCCCCTTTCCCGCTCCTGCAGGCTTTCGTCTCCGCCATGGCTGAGCTGATTCAGAAGAAGCTACAGGGAGAAGTGGAGAAATATCAACAGCTACAGAAAGGTAAGGGAGCAAGGGCGGTGTGGTCTCGCCCCAATCCCTTCAGTCCCTCCGAACCCAAAGCCGTGCCACGGTCATGTTTTCTGCCCACCCGCTTCCCCGCGTGCAGCTGCTTGCCCACCTCAGTACCCTCCTTCCCTCCCTCGACCCGCCGCCCGCGCCCTCGTCGGCTTTCCCAGCTCCATTTGCCTCTGAGTAGGATTGTGGGGGTCGGGAGGCACATTTGCTGTCTCTGATCTCGTCTCTCCTCCCGCCCGCACTGCCCCCTCCCCCAGACTTGAGTAAATCCATGTCAGGGCGGCAGAAGCTTGAAGCACAGCTAACAGAGAATAATATCGTGAAGGAGGTGAGAGATGGGGATTTGCGGGGAGAAGAGGGGCCTGTACTGCCTGCAGTGATTCTGACAACCTGTGCCCCGCCCCTCCATCAGGAGCTGGCCCTGCTGGATGGGTCCAACGTGGTCTTTAAACTTCTGGGCCCCGTGCTGGTCAAACAGGAGCTGGGAGAGGCTCGAGCCACCGTGGGGAAGAGGCTGGACTATATCACAGCTGAAATGTGAGTCTCTGTCCCACCGCCCTGTGATTCACCTGACACCGCTGGAGTAGGGGTGTTGAGGAACCAGTGTAGAGGAACTCGCCAACGGAGCCTGGTTGTCCAGTTCCTCCAAACCCCGTCCCCGTCAATCCCACTTCCTCTCCTTCCCCTAGATGGCAAGTTTTCCACACATCTCTTTCTTGTCTTCAGCATACTCAGTAAGTCTCACTAATTTCTTGGGTGTTTTTTGTCTCTCTTGTCTCTTGTCAGTAAGCGATATGAATCCCAGCTCCGGGACCTGGAGCGGCAGTCAGAGCAACAGAGGGAGACCCTTGCCCAGCTGCAGCAGGAGTTCCAGCGGGCCCAGGCTGCAAAGGCAGGGGCTCCTGGGAAAGCCTGACCCCGTGGTGGGGGGAGGGCAGGGAAGGGACCGAGGCAGCTCTAGGGTCTATATTATAGCCAATAAAATGTGAAAACACCTGGCTGTTTTCTGACCAGCCACTTCTGTCACAATTATCTCCATCCATTCCCCCAGCCCCTTCCTCCTTACATATAAACCACCAGTTACTCCCTCAGGTCCAAATTCTTGCAACTAGAATCCCTGGCAGAGTAATGCACTCTTCTTTCTTGAGACTAAATTCTGAAATGTGTCAAACTTCATTTTTGTCTGTATGTAAAACCCTTAATTCTCCCTTATCATAGTTGGCATGCCCCTTTAGGAAACATGAGAAGGCCATTTACAATGCAACAATTGTTGGGAAGGTCAATTTAATTAAAGAACTCACATTCTCTAACCTGAGGACCCCCCCCAGGATGAAAGGTGGTGACCCTCCTTGCTATGATTTCTTATGCTCTAAATAGTACTGGCATCTCTCTTAGTTCTTTTTAGTGTCTCTGTTCCTAGAATTTGTTTGAAAGTAGCTTAGACTGATTTAAAATCCCAACACATGCTTTGTGATGTTGTTAAGTCCTCCAAGTTTGGACATTGCCCACAAAGTTATTCTTCCATTTCTCTGTCCTAAAATTGTTTCTTACAAATTTGCAGCCAGGGGACTGATTAACTGGGTGGCTAGTACTTGACATGCATCTGTGACAACCAAGGAGAAAAATATAAGAGCAAATAGAGGGACCAGGGATGGAGACGTTGCTAGGGAGGAATAAACCATTCTAAGGAAGCCGTTTTCACCAACGCCTCACTGTCAGCTCTTCATGGGGATAGAAAACATTGGGCCCCTTTGTGTTCCCTGGCATCTAAACTTCAGCCAGCCCCCCAACCCCACTCCCAGCAGCTAGTTCATATACACTGCAAAGACAGGAGTAGAATTCAGGTAGTGTTTTGGTTTATTATCTTAGTGTTGTCACAGTGACAGGAACCCCCAGAGTAGGAAAAGGAACTCCTACTAGAATCTACTTGCCATCCCTCTCCCTGGGGCTCAGGGCCTCTCAGTTTTTCTTCTCCCCCTACTTCTAGGCCTCCCCTTGGCCCTGGCATGCTAGGATGTGGCCAGGAATCAGAAGGTGGCCCATTTTTCCAACACTAGCCATGTGCTGCTTTCACGGAAAGTGGGGAGGTATACACAGGTATCCAATTTGATTGCCAAGATGATCAGTTCCCACAGGGCTGGATCTCTTGGCTGTCTGATAAGCCAGTGGCACTTCACTGCCCCAGGGTGGTTGGCCACCATTCTGGATTTCTTCCCAATGCAACATAACTGCCACCATTCAGCACAGCTACCCACGTCTGGTATGGCCACCAAGAGTTCTGTGAGCCAAGAGAGCTTCCTCCTCAGAACAGTGCCCGGGCAATCTTCCTCCCTGTGGCCTTGATCCTGGGAAAGGAGCCCCCTCCTCCCTCACTTGGGGGGGTTCCTGAGGCAGAGGGGCCAGTGGCAAGGCCCGATGAAGCAGTCGAGGCCCTTCGCCGCTGCCGCAGGAGGAAATCGTGTGACGCTCCGTCCATAGCGTAGAAGACATTGGCCGAGGCTGGGATGGTCAGCTCTGCAGGTTCAGAGAGCAGGTTTCAGGCACAAACAGTCGTTCCCGCAACCACCACCCAGATGTAGAAGCATTCCCAGTGGGGGGCACCAGTCTCCTCCCGAGTCAGCCTCTGACCTCGCTCTCCTGGTAGCAGCTGCACTAGCTCATACTCCGAAGCCACTGCAGAATCACGATTGTTTTTCTTAAGAACACGACTGATGACACTTGGAGCCTTGTCCTGGCTTGTCACCTGACAGGACAGGAGACCAAAAGAATACTAAATTGGCCATAATGACCTCTGCTTCCCATTCTTCCAACCCCAGCCCCTGATGCCCAACCAAAGTCACCCGTGTGCAACACTTTAGAGTGAACAGAGAAACCCAATATGGTGGCTCCCTGTACTCCACAGGCCAGCCCACATGGTACCCAGTGAAATAAGGCTGCTTCACTGTAGGGAAACTGCTATTCATCCTGAAAATCTATGGCCACCAAAAGTTCAAGGTGCATCAGCTAACGCAAAGTAGCCTTCAAAATAAAACATGGTTGCTAAAACCAAAGGTCAGAATTAAAACTAGAATCATCTCCCACTTGGCTGTTCAAACCTAAGACAACATCTATAGCCCCACAAGGCACCATCCTTCACTCCCACCTCCCAGCCCACAGCTCCCTCACCAAGATGCTCTTGTAGACACTGCCATCTTCCCCCAGCTCCATCTGGACTCGGATGATTCGACAGTCAGAAGCCCCTGGACCAGACCCCCCGCCCCCATATGCAGTCCCCTTGGAGGTCCCTTCTGCACCCCCACTGAGTGGGGAACCACAGGAGGCTGAGCGGCGGTGACCTCGAGAAGGCCTAGGGGAGGAAGCTGGGGGAGACAGGTGGCTGGGGCCAGCTGAACTGTGCAGGGAAGGAGAGCTTTCCAGGGCGGAGTCCAGGGATGAGACAGACGGCCACTTCATGTGCTGAGGACAAACAACACGGGGACTGGCATGAAGGCAGGGAGGGCAAGGAAGAAACATTCCCAGAATCAGGGTCAGTGTTGAGTCAGAGGTCAGGAGCAGAGCTCACCTGGGCCAGCCGGGTCAACAGAGGAGCAGGGGTTCCAGGTACCTCATCTCCCCCAACACTGGGCCGGTCCCAAGAGACAAGGGGGGTGGGACCCCCAACAGAGCCCAGAACCCTGGAGCGGCAGGAGATGGGGAGGGTCAGAGGAAGAAGGCAAGTCCCCAAGACACTACCCCCAAACCACCGACTGCCTCACTCTGTCCACTGCGAGATGACCAGTGTTGGCCGAAGCACTCGAGGGGCTGGAGAGTCACTGGTCCCAGGTGGTTCCACCTCACAGGACACTCGATGGCTAGGGGAAGGGACAATGAGCAGAGGTCAGGCTGTGACACACTGAGCCCCACAGCCTGCCCGAGCCCTAAAGCCCAAACCTCACCCAGCCAGTCACCTCTGGGCCTCTGTCAGTGGCCGGAGCCCCTGTAGCCACTGCTGGATATCGGGGTCGGGTCGGAGGTCATAGCCACGACATTCGTTCTGGAGCCGCCGCAGCTCAGAGAGGACAGCAAACTCCTAGGAAGTGGCCCTCAGACTATGTAGCCAAAATCCAGGGGCCCCTGGCTTGCCCTCCCTGTCCGTCCCCTTCCTGGGACATGGCTAGGGGTAGCTAGCATCTGGCCCAGGCAGTCTCCTCACCTTCCTTCGCTTGTCAAAGTTGATATATCCATTCTGCAAGGATAAGGGGGATTGGGTGAGAGTCCCAGCCCTCCCGAGAGCTACGCCCTCTTCCGGCACGTCTGCATCCAGCGCACACGTGACTGGGCCTCTCTGACTCCCCTGCCCCTTCCCCACCCCCTCCCATCTATCATTCCCTGAACACTCTACCCTACCTTCTTGATTGAGTATCTCAGGTAGAAATTATGTCCACTTTACAGATGAGAAAATTAGAGCTCAAACAGGATTACGAACCTGTCTAAGGTCCCAGTATTCATTTATTTGACAAACTGCATATATGCTTACATTTCAGGCATGTTCGAAGCACTTGCCAAATATTAATTCCCTTAACCTTCATAATAGCAGACTAATGTGGACCCTGTGGCTAGTTTCCCATTTATAAATCACTAAGGCACAACAAGATTCAGCAACGTGCCAAAGGAACAGAACCAAAACCCCGGCACTCTGGCTCAAGTCCCGGAGGGTCCTCAGTGCTCCTGCCTGCAGCCGCTTTCAGGTGGGAGTTCTGTGTGACCCCGAGGCCCATTTGTTCCGTCGCTGCACTGAACATACGAACACACACTCCACTCACCTCCAGCTCATCCTTGGAGGCTGCATCCAGCATCACCAGGTCTTTCAAGAAGGTGCCAAGGTAGGGAACCACACCCTGAGGTCGGAGGTCGGAGGTCAGAGTCAGACACCGCTGCCAGCGACCTGAGCGCGCTCCATCCCTCCACATTTTCCCAACCCATTGCCTCAGAAGACACAGAAAATTGTCCTCATCCCTCTGTGCCTTCCTTTTCTGTCCCTCAGACAGCACCCCACGCACACTCACTAGTCCTTCACAACCACCCCCAGGCACTCACCCCACCACGGGAGCCAGACTTCAGGGCCTTCTTGGAATTTGGCTCCGGGGAGGGCCGCACCTTCACCTCCTGGGGGTAACAGAACAAGGAGATGTGGGGGTGGGCGGGGGAGCAGGGATGGCTAGGAACACCAGGGAACGGGTCTCACCTGCAGGAGCAGCTCCCGGCTCTGGGAATAATTATCCTCCTCGGAGAAAATCTGGCAGAGGCTGGAGAACACCCTGAGGCTATCCCTGGGGAATGGAGGGCAGAAGGCATGAGGACAGGCCTGGCTCGGCACCCCCCTTTCCCAGCCCTCAACGCAGTCCAGCACGCCATGTTGCCCACCTGGCTGCTTCTCCCCAGGCTGCCCGAAGCCTGTGGATGGGGCTGGACTGCAGGGCTGACACAACAGCATAAACTGAAGAGAAGTTTCGGAGTAGACGGCACTCCTGTGAGGGTCACAGAGGGAGGCCGAAGCTGCAGGACCTCTCTCCACATCCTGGTCCCCGACAGGGCTAATCCTCTCTCTTACCTCTGCCACTCGGATCCACTTCTCCAGGAGCCGGGCCCTCTGGGGAGGACGGAGTGGCCGTGTGGTCACCTCCCCAGGCTCCTCTCCGGTTGAAGTAGCCCCCAGGACAGAGCTGACCACTGCCCCTGCCACCTTGTTGAACTGTGTGACAGTAGCTCGGACAGATGGGCAGAGGTGGGAATGTCCCGGCCGGTCTCTGTGACCCCACAGGCCCCCCAGGCACTGAGAGGGGATCAGATTAAGAAACAGCTCCTGTGGGGCAGAGGTCAGACGTTAAAGTTCATAGACAAGAGAGGTCAGCCTTCCAATATTAGGGGTGTGAAGCTCTCAGGTAGCCAAGGAACCAGAGGGGCGCAGGGTTTGAAGGGTAACAACCAAGGGGAAAAGGGGAAAAGTCAAAACTGGGTGGATGGAGGAGGCTGGGAACTGGATCAGGAAGGGTTGAAAGCAAGGAAAGGAGCTGGAGTCAGGGAAAGGTTAGGAAAGGGGCAGGGGGCTTGGGGGTCAGGGTCTCACCGCATCTAGCAGGGTCAGCTGTTCGGCCAAGTGGTCAGCGAGGAACACCAGGACATCCGTGGGGTCAGCAGGGGGATCGCCGGGGAGGGCCAGGGGCTTAGGAAGGTCGGGGGTCTGGGGGTCCACCCGGAACCGGAGGTTGCGGATGAGGTCAGCGCTGCCCCCCCCAACACCCTCCCCTGCTGCATACCCTGTCCGAAGCAAGAAGCTCTCAAGCCGGTCAAGCTGACCCTTGACCTCAGAGCCAAAATCCTCAGGGTGAGAGGCCAGCCAGGTTGACAACACAGAGATGGCTACCCTGGGAGAAAAGGAATCACCCAGGGGTCAGATATCAAGCTGCAGCTCAGGCAGAGGGGCCTGTGAGGTTAAGAATCAGGGGTCACTCACCCTTTTGTCCTCTCTAGTTCATCAGTAGGATGAACTTCAAGGGCTTCCAGCCTGGGGTGGGAGAGAGATTCTATCTGTCTAGTTTTTCCAAACCCCCAGTGGCTTTGACTACTTTGGTGGGACATTCTGGCTTTAGAAAGTCCAGACACCTCTGTGACCCTTGGTCCCTCTGATTCCTGACCTGTCAGCTATAAGCCCTAGGAGGGCAGGAGTGGAGGTGAAGGCCCGGTGGGTGGCCAGGAAGGTTGCAGTGAAGGTCACGTCAGCCCCTGACGTCCGGGCATCCAGCAGGTGTCTGACCAGAGCCTCCAGAGTGCCAGCTCGGAGCTTTCGGGAGGAACGCGGAGGAGGTGTTGGGGCCTGGAGGAAACAGAGGTCAGTCACTATCCCTTTCTTCAACTCTGCCCCTAGATCTCTAGGGAAACCCCCTTCTAGGAGACAATCCAGGCTCATTGTATTATTAAAATTCAGAGAGGGCCAAAGACTTGACCTAAGTCACACCGCCGAGTCCAGGTCTCCAGACCTCCAACCTAGCACTTTGGCCTAAAAGTTGGCCATTTTGGGGTTGATGGGTCAGAGGTGAGAAGCCAAAGTTATGATCTCACCAAGGGATCAAGAGGCCGATACTGGCGGCTTGTGACAGTAAAGATGGCACCATCCTCCTTCTCATCCCAGATAGACACAGGGGCCTGCAGAAATAAGGAAGGGGAGGTCAGATCCGCCCACACTACCTCCCACTGCCCCCAGCCCTCTCCCCCAGGCCCTACTCCTCCCTCTGTACCCCTCACCTGTGGCGGAAGGGGACAGTACCAGCGAGTGCGAGGGGTGGGGGGGGCTGGTGACCCCAGGTCTCCCCCACTGGGGCTCAGACAGCCCCACCCAAGCCGCCTCAGGGCCCGGTGGAGTAGAGGGGGTTGCAGTGGAGGGGTGGGTGGAAAGCAGAAACCCTGATCCTGGAGACTACTGTAGCCCCTTCCCCCCAGAGCTGAACCCCAACCCAGCAGAGAAGCAGAGAGGGAAGCGACAGACAGAAAGCTTGAGGCAGAGACCTTGAGAAGCTGAAACTTCAGTCACAGGCACAGCCGCATGCTCCGCCCTCCCCAGAAGGAACTGGAAAGCCCAGAGAGTTAGTCCTTCCCCTTAGCCCCTTCCCCTGGTCCCTGGTCCTTGGAGACCCCCTCAAGGTGGCGGCTCCGATGCCAGTACAGGAAAGAGAAGGGGAAGTGGGGAAGATGTGTGTGTGTGGTGGTGGTGTGGGGGGGGGGGGGGTGTAGACTCTGAGAGTCACGTGGCTCCAGCCCCTCCCCCAGCCGATCCCGAAAAACCAGCCCTGCCAGTCACCCTGCCCTCACCCAGCCCTTGGACCCTAGAGCCCAGGGCCTCCGGGCCCCAAATCCAACTTCTGGCCCTTCCTGAGGCCCCAAATCCTGCTCCTGGCCACCACTATTCGTCCGGGAGGAAAGCAGGTGACCATCCTCGCTCAGCCTGGGACCGTCCCTCCAAGATCCAAGAACCTTGGCTTCCCACCTCCACCCAGCGCCCGGAGGGAGAGGAGGAGGGGTCACGAAATCGAAGGGTTCCCTCCCCAATCCCAGAGTCAGAGGAGCCGGTTACTGTGGAAACAAACCCCTCCCCGCCAAACAAAAACAAGAGACCAAGACACAAAGCCCAGAGAGGAAGGCACACTCAGGCCCTGGTGGAGAGGACCGGAGACCCGCGGGACAGCCAGCCAGACGCTCCTGGTAGTAACAGGGCAGGTTCCTGCGGGCAGGTCCTGAGTCACACTGCCACAAAGAACCCCAGAAACGCCAGGACTCCCCGCAGCCGGGGGAAAGGCAGACACCAGCAAGAGAAGCGGAAATAACTGAGTCAGGGGGAAAGAGAGGCAGGGACACAGACACGGAAAGGTGGAGTCCCCGAAATACATCCCCCAACCTCCCACCACCTGCAGCTCACCTCGTCTTCTTCCTCCTCCTCCTCCTCCTCCTGTCCCTCGCACACTCCTCGGCCACCTGGGTCCCCACCTTCTTCGGGGTCTCGGCTCCGGAAGCTGCTCAGCACGACTCCCCCGGGGGGGCTCGGGTCCCAAAGCAGCCGCAGAGGCCGCGGGAGCATGGCCGAGGGGAGTCAGCAGGGTCGGGCCATGGGGGCGCCTGGGGAGAGAAAGGAGGGGGGGCGGGTGGAGAGGCAGGTGGGCGCCCGGGAGTCGGGAGGGACGCGGGTAGTTGTCTAGATAACGAGTCCTGCAGGGAGGCGGGGGCAGCAACACAGGGGTGAAATATGGGGGGCCCTAGTGCATTTGGGGGATGAAGGGGTCACGAGTACGGGAACGAACGGGCAGGGTCACAAGGTGCTCTGGCTCTGACCTGCTCGGGAGGGGTGGGGGCAGCGCGCGGGTCCCGGGCAGCTGTTCCTGTCGGTCTCCAGCCCCCGACCGAGTCCCCAGACCGAGTCCCCTCCCCGGCTTTTCCGCACCCCCTTGGACCCCCCCGCCAGGCTCCCGGGCCCTCCCGCCCTTTCCGCTCCCCCCAACGTCCGCCCGCTCCGAGAGCAGGAGCCAAAAAGGGAAGGAAGTGAGGACAGGAGCCAGGCCCACGGACTAGGGGAGTGCTGGACGCCCAGGGGCCAGGGGCCGGGACCCAGGAGCCCGGGTCCCCAGCTCCGCTGTCCTCCGGCCCCACTGACTCGGGGATCCTGGAGCCCACGTCGCCCCGACTGAATTGGGATAAAGATTCTAGTCTCCAGCTCCGGGGGAGGACAGGAGAATTTGACATTCCCCTCCCCCCACACAAGACTAAAACTCCCGCGGTACGCGTTTTAGCGGGGAAGGACCCAGTTACTCCACCCCGCGGGGTTACACACCCCACCCCACCCACGCGCGTATCGGCCCGAAATCCACTCCGGGTTTTGCGGAGAGCCGTCGGGACCCGCCCTCCCGCTAGGAGAGGGGGCGGAGCAGGAAGCCGCTACATCCGGTTCCAGAGTGGGCGCGCGGCGGCTTCCGGCGCTGGAGGCTGCGATCTCCGCTCCCTGGGTCGCCCGGGAAAGCTTAGTGCTAGCGGGCGTCCGACCCCAAACTGTTTCGCAGGGGGATTGGGTTTCGCCGGGAGGTCGGGGAAATTGGAAGGGACCAGAGGTGATTGGTGGAGTCATTGTGCTTGGAAAGGGGAGCCTGGGGTAGAAATGAGACACCGTTGGAAGCACTGGAACACAACTTTATTCCCATCGGATTAAGCCCGCTCCCCCTGTCGGTCTGGCCCACGGTCCTGCCCCTCGAAGGCCCCTCCGTCGAGCCGCCGCTTCCTTCGTCCTGCACTTATTTGACCCTACGTCTGTTTTTGAATTTTGAGGACCAAAAAAATTCTGTAATTTCTTACACTGAGCGCCCTCCAGTGGGCGCTAGGCGCACTGCGGGCGCGGGGGGCAGCAGGGGACAGACAGGTTCTTGCCTTCGAGGAGCTGCGAGTCCACGAGGGGAGACGGGCTTTAACAACGACTCGCGCGATCACTTAAATACAACCGTGGTAACCGCACAAGAGGGACACGCGGGGGTCTGAGGGGAATGACGAGGCTGGCCTGGTTTGGAGCCCAGGCAGAGCGAGGGCGAACCCGGCAGAAGGAGCAGAGTTCTGGGACCCAAAGGGAGGGAGGGAGGGAGGCCACTGGAGGAGAGGAATAGCGGTCCGCGTGATGAGCATTGAGAGGGGTTGAAGAGGTAAAGCAGTGGCTCCGTCGTCGGAAATGCATATTCCAAGAGCAAGAATGGATTTGGCCTGTAGAGCACCGGTTCTTCCAGTGTGGGCCCTGGCCCAGAGGTCCCTGAGACTATTTCACTAGGAATACAAAGTTAAGTCTTTTCGTAACACTGCTAAGATGTTATTTGCCTTTTTCACGCCCATTCTCTTAAAAGCGTACAGTGAAGTTTTCCAGAAGGTACATGTGTATTGACATCACCCTCACAGCTAGTGGAAGGTGTGCGTGTGTATTCTGCTTTAAACGTTTCTTAGTTTTAAGTTCTAGTATGATAGTTTATAACCCACATAAGCAAAATCTCTTTAGAGTCCTTGATTTTTAAGATGTCCTGAGATCAAAAATTTTGAGAACCACTGCCCTAGAACTCTTAAGAACGTGAATGCTATAGATTTGGGTCTTGGGGGGAAAAAAGCATTCCAGCTGTTCAGTGGAGAGAGATGGGAAGGAGCAGAAGCAGGTGATGGCATACTGGGGGGGAGGGGGGCTACTACAGTAGCTCAGGCCAGAGATGATGGTGGCTCCCCAACGTGGTGTCGAGTACCCTCACTGTACTTTCTGGAAAATAAGTAAAAATAGGTGAGGAATTTGAGGTTTTAGAAAGCTTGGTGAAGTGCTCATGGTTAATCCGAAATAAAGGAACCATCATAGGTACAGAGGGTGGGAGAAGAATGGGGCTAACATTTTCTGTGTTATCTGCCTGGCAGACTGGTGAGGTTTTTTGCTCCTGCATCTTCCAAAGGAGATACACTATTTCCTTTCATCCTCCCAACAGCCCTCTTAGGGCTCCACTGTCCAGTGCTGCAGCTACCACCCTCATGTGTCTATTGAGTATTTGAAATGTGGCCAGTCAGAAGTGCTGACAATGTAAAATAAACACCTGTTTTTGAAGACTTAGGAAAAAACAATAGAACTTCTTATATTGATTACATGCTGAAATGGTATTTTGGGTATATTAGATGAAATAAAGTATATTAAATTTACTTGTTTCTTTTTTACCTTTCAGGACGAAAAAGAGGTTCTACGGAAAGTAACCTCCCAGGGTGATCTGATCATAATAAGCTCCTAACTGGGCAGGTAGTGGGTAGTCACGGCCCAGGTTCATAACTTCTTTAGTAAAAGATTTATCTTTGCCCTCCAGTGGGCGATAGGCGCACTGCAAGGCGCACATCTAGGTTAACACACCTTTGAAATAAGCTGTAACCACCCTTAAGAGAGCAAATAATTTTTACTGTCCTGTAATCCAATTCCCACCTTGCTTTCTCCCACCTTCTTGTAACCTTCCTTAAGTTCCCTAAGGTACATAAAAGAAGCTGCAAACTCATTCTGTGGAGCATTTGAGATCTTGCTTCCCTGTAACTGTTGTCAGTTTGGGTTCAAATAAACATAAAAATTCTCTACAGGTTTGGACGTTTCTTTCGTCAACACCTTTTGAATGTGACTACTAGATTATTTAAATTTACAGATGTGGTTGCATTACATTTCTATTGGACAGTGCTGTTATCCCTATACCCAAGGAATCTGAGGCATTGGTTAAGTAGCATATTCAAGGCAGCAGGGTTTAACCCAGGTCTGTGTGAATTCCAAGTCTAGGTTCTGCCCACCATGCCACCAGCCTCCCTTCATGGGTGAGGAGTTGGGGGAAGGGCATGAAATGAGAAGGGAAAGATAAGGCTAAGGTGAAGCGCTGTTACCTTCTTTGACTCCTTGGAAGCAGACAGGTAGGCAGCTGTGGAGAGAGATGGAAAGAGATGAGATGGGGAGCGGTAGGGCAGGATGGGTGTCGGGCTTCTGGGAGTAGGCAGGGAGTGTCTGTAGGTGGAGGGGGCGGGGCTCACTCACCTGCCCAGCCCAGTGCCTTGAGGAGCCCCAGGAGCAGAAAAGCAGACAGGAAGAGGCCTACACCATCCTCCAGGGAGGGTCCAGAGAGACCTGGAGGGTAGGAGGGGCAAGAGTGAGTTCTGGAGTATCTTCTCAGGTACCCTCCACCCCCCTTCTCAATCCTGGCTCTTACCTGCCACTTCCAGGGTGATTTCAGCACTGCGCCCCAAGGCAGGCAGGCTGGGGTGGTGGACACGACAGGCATAGCGTGCCCCATGCTGTGCAGAGGTGACCGGGGGCAGCTGCAGGTGCCCGAAGAGACTGACAGAGCCATCGGAGTGTTGGCGCAAGGCTGAGAGCCAACTCTTCCCCTGCGCCTTCTGAAAGCTGCCCTCTGGGCTACCTCGGAGCTCCCACTCCACTTCCAGGCCCTCGGAGGGGTAGAAATGGGACACGAGGCAGAGCAACTCTGGGGGTGCTTCCCCGGGGACAGCCCATACAAGAGGTGTTGGCATCAGGGATACTTTGGGGGGCTCTGGGAAGAGAGTAGGAAAAGAGCATGGGGTGAATCAATCCACATTGTCCTCCCTCAGAGACTCTGTTTGTCCTTTAGCTTCTCCAAAACTGAAGAGGGTCTGGGTTTCTTCTCTCAGGAGGGGGAACCCACTATCTCCCCACTGGTGTATCACAGGAATCTTCATGCCAGAGCCTCAGTTCTCAGGGATCCCTATTCCCTCAGATTTGAGAACCTCCGTCCCAAAACCCCTCAGATTCCCAGGGATCCTCCATCCATTGTCCTTCTGACTCCCAGACACCCAAACCTATCTCCCCCCACTCACCCAACATCCTCTTCTCCACCATCCCTCCCCTGTCACGGTGTCTCTATAATGGCAGTGCCCACCCTCTACCCGTGGGGACCCGTGTCCCCCAACTCACTCTGCACAGCAAGCTCCAGGGTGACCTGCCCTTGCAGGTATGGCAGGTGTATGGTGGCCAGATAGGCGCCCTCCTGGAAGGGCCTCACTGCAGGCAGCCAGAGGGTCCCATTTCCAGTCCATGGACCCCATGGCTCATTATCATCCCAAGCAGCAAATGCCACTGCCCCATCTCGGGCAGTTGGCATTTGCCCATCCAGCCCAGGAGTTGCAGCCAAGAGCAGGTGCCCCTTACCCTGGTGCTGGTGTCGCCACTCCAGCCCAAAGGGAGGGGGACCGGGGACCAGAGACATAGTGGCCTCTGGAGTGGGGGGCATGTAGGCAAAGCTCAAATCCAGCAGAGCGTCTTTTCCCAGTTGGACTCGAGTGGTGGGGGTGTGGGTGAGGACAGTCAGCACAACTGGGGAAAATAGGGAGAGCAGGGGGTGGGAGGGGTATGAAGGAAAGAAAGGAGAAAAAAACAGAAATGGAGTTACAGGGAGGACTCAAGTCCAATGTACCCACCCCTCAGAGGACACCTCCTTTCTGAGACTCACCATCTCTCAGCCCTCCCTGCAAACTGCCTGTTCTAGGACTGGGTGGGGCCAGTGTAACTGAGGCTGAGCAGAAAGGTCTAGAGGTCATGGAGCCCTTGCAGGTAAAGCCCTTGCAGACTGCTCTGAACACAGCCCGCTTGAGCTCTGGGGACAGCGAGATGTGAGTGCACTTCTGCCACAGCCCAAACCAGTCTGGTCTCCATGCACCAGCCTTACAGGAGCTAGGCTTTCTTGGTTTGTTGGTGAGGACGAAGACTCTGATTGTTGGTCCTACGATGCCATGCAGGGTATTTCCTGACCCTGAACGGTTCTGGCTCTGGCCTAGACCTGAACACAGACCTCTATGCTGTAATGAGGCAACGTCGCCTGGAGCCTGGCTGCCCGGGGTAATCCCAGCTCTGAAGCTATTTATGTGGCCCTGGGCCAGTTGCTTCACTTTTCCATGGTTCCACTTCCTAATCTCCTAAAGATAACAATGATGATGCCCTGTTTCCCCAAAAATAAGACCTAGCCAGACAATCAGCTCTAATGCATCTTCTGGAGCAAAAATTGATATAAGACTGGGTCTTATATTCTAGTAAACACAGTGATAGTATCTATTTCATGGGGTTGTAGTGAGAGTTAAATTATTTAATCCCTTTTGCTACCCAGATTTATTCAGTTCCTGGTTCTAGATAACAAAGACACCTACATATGAAAGGCACTTAGAACAGTACCTGAAACACAGTAAGTCTACAAAAGCTTTTGCTATGATTACACCTAAGTGCCTGCCCAACTCGATAGCATCTCTACAATACCCCCCACCTGTTCCAAAGCCCATCCTTCCTGCCTTGGTGAATGAACACCACCCGTCCCCCAGACACTAAAGGCGAACACTTGGAGTCCCAAGACTCCTTCCTCTAATTCATTCATTCAGCTAATATTTATTGAACACTTAGGATGTTTAAAGTAGAGGACAGACTAGTGAACAAGATGGGCAGTGCCTGCCCTCAGATTGCTTACAGGTTAATATGGGAGACAGATGAGTAAATTGTCGACTATAACATGCTATGTGCTAGCCCCACCAGGTCCTGATAGATCTCACATGTTTCCAACTCAAGTTCTCATCAATGTACATTTGGACAATTACAACGGCCCCCTCTCTGGTCTCCCCATCCTCAGTCTCTTTCTCCTTCAATTCATCCCTCACACTGTAGCCAGTATGGCTACAAGTCTGATCCAGTCACTTGCCTATTTAAAAATCCCAGCTACCTTGGAAACCAGCAGTTCAAGGAGCTAGATGTCTGTCCTTGGGCAAGTTACCTAACTGCTCTGCGTCTCAGACTTTTTCATGTGTAACATGGGGATAATATCAGTATGTAATTCCTATGGTTGCTGAGAAGAATAAGTGAGATTATGCCTATAAAGTGCTTAGAACAGGACCTGGCATATAGAAAATGCTTGATAAATGTTAGCTGTTACTATTTTCATTACTATCATCATCATCATCATCATCGACTGGATATCTTGGGAAAATCGTTGAATCTATATTTTCCTCATTAGTCCAATGATCTGGTCCTTGCCTACCTTTTGTAAGGATAAGTAACGGGCCGGCCCAGTGGCTCAGGCGGTTGGAGCGCTGTGCTCCTAACCGGAAGGTCGCAGGTTCCATTCCCACATGGGCCAGTGAGCTGCGCCCTCTACAGCTAAGATTGTGAACAACAGCTCCCCCTGGAGCTGGGCTGCCGTGGGCTGCCGTGGGCTGCCGTGGGCTGCCGTGGGCTGCCGTGGGCTGCCGTGGGCTGCCGTGGGCTGCCGTGGGCTGCCGTGGGCTGCCGTGGGCTGCCGTGGGCTGCCGTGGGCTGCCGTGGGCTGCCGTGAACAGCCGGTGACCGACTGCATCAACCGGAAGGAGCGCAAGGCTCATAACACCAGCATGGGCGCGGGGAGCTGTGTCCTACACAACTAGACTGAGAAACAACGGCTTGAACTGGAATAAAAAAATGGGGGAGGTGGAAAACGGGGTGGGGGGTAAGAATCAAGTAAAATAACAGGCTCTTTGGAAAAATGTGTGCTTACACACACACAAAAATAACTTCTGATGGTTCATGAATGAAGGCCAGCTTTCAGGGTAATTGATAACTTAACTCCCAACCCACCTTTCCAGACTTCTCTTGCACCCTAAGAACAAGCTACATAGAATTCCTTTCCTGGCAGAAACTAATCAATGGGCATTTCTTTGCTTTGGTTATAAGGTTCCTCCAGTTTCAATGTCCCTCCCCATTTCCTCCCAAACATCTAAATACTCCATGTCCTTCAAGGTCAGCTCCACTGTTACTGCCTTCCCAAAATATCTGGGTCCTCCAGGTGGAAGCAATATTTTTTTTCTCTTGTGATCACGTGTATTGATTTTTAATCCTAGTTTCTGAGGCGTACAAAGTTAAACTTTTTTCAACACCATGGATTGTTTTTGTTCATTAGAGTAAAAAAAATAGGCAATGTCACTTAGTTTATCACAATAAGCAAAACCTAGAGGTTTTAGTTTACCCCTTAAGTTAACAGTGCTCTTTTAGTATGGGTTATTGAAGCAACTTTAGACCTGAAGCCCACAAACTGGACACCATAAAAATACAAGTGTAAATACAGCAGGGCCAGAATAGTAAGGAAATTTCTATCCATTTTTGCAGCTTGTATTATATAGGTTTTTGCTTCTCTGTTAAAAAAAAAAAGTGAATGATAGCAACTATTATAAAGTATTACTGAAAAATATTTAAACTCAAATCTAGTCAAGCCGCTACAAATTTATAAGAAATACAGAGGAAAAAGAACAAGGGAAATGACTCAGTGAGGAAACAACTGGACAAATATAGAACATGGGAAATTCTATAGAACAAATAACAAATCAATAGCATTGGGGAGGGCAATTATATAATAAAAGAGATTTAAGAGACAAAACTTTCATGGTCTGTGATCTCCCCATTTCCCAAATTCACATATTGACGCCTTAATCCACAATGTGACTATATTTGGAGACGGGCTGTGAGGAGGTAAGAAAGGTTAAATGAAGCCATAAAGGCAGGGTCCTAATCTGATAGAGCTGGTGCCCTTATAAGAAAAGAAACACTAGAGCTGTCTGTCTTTCCTCCTGTGAGGACACAAACATAAGGGGAGAGCTCTCATTGGACACCAAACCTGCCAGCACCTTGATCTGGGATATGATCTTGGACCTCTAGTCTCCAGAACTATGAGAAAATAAATGTCTGTTGTTTAAGCGACCCAGTCTATGATATTTTGTTATGGCAGTGCAAGCAAATACAACAACCAAATATAATATATGGACCTGGTTTTGATTCTGATTTGAATCAAATAAACTGCAAATAAACTGTAAAATAACATCATTGAGACAACTGGAAAATTTTTAATAAGGGTTGCAAATTAATATTAAAGAATTATTGTTTGTTTTGTTAGGTATGATAATGGTATTGGGTTTTTTTTAAGTCCTTATTTAATTAAGATACTTTCTGAATTACTTAGTAAAATAATATGATGCCTGGGATCTTCTTTAAAACACTTCAAAAAAAAAAAGGAAAGAAGGTTGTGGGGAGGTGAAACAATTTTGTAAAATGCAATAACTATACAAGTGGGTGATAGGTAAATGGGGGTCCATTACATTATTCTCTCTCCTTCAGTGTATCTTTGAAACTTTCCATAAGTGTTTTACAAGAATGATAAGAATTAAATATCATACACATAAAGTATGTTAATAAGGTATATTTGTTAACATTTTCGAGTATTTGATAAATAATGTATAAATGTATATTAACAAAATTATCAATGATCTGTGACCCTGCAAAGATTCTATTTTTAATTTTACGTTAGAAATGCTTGAAGCATTACGCAGAAATGCTTGAAAAGGAACATTGAGCATCGCAGCTAGTTTTTAATACCCAGTGGTCTATGACATGCAAAGTCCTGGGCACACCCCAGACTGCAACTTTTTTCAGGGCCCAAGTGTCTTTCTACTCTACAATTATCCATGACAAATAGGCCAAGAACCTTCTTGAGAGCAGGATCTACATCTGATCACTTTTGTGATCCTTAAGGGGCCCAAGGGCCATCCCAGAGATTCTGGTTTAACTTGCCCGAAGTGGGACCCAGGTTTCAGTATATTTTAGAAACTTCCAAGAGGATTCTTATTTGCAGCCTGGACTGAGAACTACTGAGCCCTATTTGTTCTTGATGCTAATAAATATTTATTGATTCAGTGAATAAATTAACAACCTATCTCCCTTGATAGTCACGACAACGGAAAGGCAGATGGGGAATATCATCTACATTTTACAGTTGAAAAAACAGACTCAGAGAGAAAAGGACATTCTTACCCCCACCTCGGTGAAGCCAGTAGCCTCCAGAGAGAGCTACTGTACCGAAAGGCAGTTTGCTTCTGACCCTGCCCAGGGTGGGGTGTGGGGAGTAAGAACGAAGGTGTAGGCAGAGGTTAGTATTGCGGGATGGGTACTGAGTCCGTTTCCCTGGTCTCGCGGGTGATTCTCGCTCAGTGAGCAGGGTGTCACGGAGGAGGTACTGGGGAGGGGAGGGTGCATGGTTAGACGGGTTTACTTAATGGTCAGGCTGTGTTGTTTACATAAAAATCTCACAAAACTGAGGGAAGCTGAGTACTCCACTCATATCCTCCCACCCTCCTCTGCGAGCAGGGTGAGCTCCCAGATATACCTATCAGATCTTCCTCATTCTTGGTTTGTCCGCCCCCTCCCTCCCGGAGACCCAGCCCAGCCAATTGCCGGACCCCTGGGTCTCAAACCGTGTTGCCTGATGCAATAAGGGGTCCTTGAAAAGGGGGCCATCTGGTCTCCCGCTGTATCCCTTTCGCCCACTCGAGGGCACCATTTGGTGACCACAGAGTCAGCGGATCCCCACGCGCCATAGGGCACGGGCTGTCAGGAAGGTCAACGCACTAGAGCACAAGGGCTTTGCTTTGCTGGCGGCCGCAGCCCTGGACATGGGGCAGGTGTGGCTCGGTCTGGTTTTGACACAGGGTGAACCGCAAAGGAAGAGGTGCCTAGTAAGACACAGATCTGGGAGGAGAGAAGAACAAAGTTCCTGCTTCTGAGCCCCTCCCAACAGCGCTGCCTCACAACTTTCTCAAGGTCTGGTGTCTGGAAACCCCGCCTCTCTCCAAAGCTCCGCCTTTAGAAACACCACGAAGCCCCACCCTTAAACCTCCCGGTGGTTTTTTAAAACTGGTCAAGGGCCAGAAGAAGCGGTAGAAGTGGCTTGTTTCCTTTTAGTCAAGTCCACTCGCTTTACAAATAAGGAAACTGAACTCCGATTGGGGAAAAGACTCGCTCAAGTCCACAGAGCAGTCGCCGGTTGATCGTGACTCTTAGAATCCTCCCATTCGTTTCCACTCCTCCTCCCCAGCTACCTGTTGCCATGGTGATGGGTGCAGTTTCCGGCTGAGGCTCGGACTGCGGTCGCAGGAGGCTGGAAACGCCGAGGACCGGGCTGGACATGCTGACCATAAGCCAAGTCCCGTCCAGGGAACGCGGGCAATTCTGCTCTGGGGACAGGCCCTTGGCCCAATTCGCCGACGCGGGGAGCGGGACGTAGCGGCTCATCTCGCAGTGTGGTGCGGGGGCGCTCCGGGGATACCGCCGGAAGGCAGCCTGGAGGGCGCCCGCGGGGTCTGCAAGTACGGAGAAGGGGTTGCAGCTGTAGAGTCACTGCCGACAGAGGGGTGGGAAGGGCAGCGTCCAGGGAATTTCAAATGCACAGGCTACCAGTAGGGAGAAATTTGGAGGTAATCCAGACTCCTTTTACAGAGGAGGAAACCGAGGCCCGAGGTCCCTGCGCGACCTAACGAGGAGAACGTTTCGGTGGAGGCGACTGACTTGGGGGTGAGTCCGGGAAGACTCACCATGCACTTTGAGGTAGAGCTCGGGGTCGAGGTCCGGCCGGGGAGGTAGTCTCCCTGGGCCCTGACGCAGCAGCAGTGCAGCGGGTCTCTTGGACAGGCGGCCCCCGCCTGCGTCCTCCACGAGCCAGCACTCTATCACCGCGGGTCCCGCCGAGACGGTGGTCCCCAGGCCTGGGGGAGAGGGGCGCGAGTGAGGAGGCGGCTTGGAAGTCAGGTGACCCGATCCTCTCCCCATGCGCGCCGGCAGTGGGCGCGGACCCGGTCCCCTCCCCGCGCTTCCCCCGTTCTGTGCCCGGGCATGGAGTCGCGGGGTTCGCTCACCCAAAGCCAGGGCGAGGAGTAGGAACAGGGCCTTCATGGCGCCGCGATCTCCTCAGCCCCGAAGCCTCCTCTTCCTGCTTTCACTTTTACTTGCTCGAAACGAGGCCAGCAGGAGGGGCCGAGGAAATCCCCGCTCTGGTTAGGTGAGGGCGCGCAGGAGGCAGGTGCTTCCCCCACGGGTGGGGAAGGGATCCCGGAACACCCACTGCAGTTCTGGTCTGCGGACTCAGTCGGCCGGGACCACCCAGCACCGCCGAGTCCCAGAGCGCTCGCCAGGCTCCCCCGCCCGTCTCCTCCCGCTGGAATCCGCTCATTCGAGAACCATTACTCCGCCTTCCCCCACCTGTGCCGGGTCCCCAGCAAACACATAGGGGTTGTCGTGAAGCCAAGTGAAATGACCAATAAATATTTTAATCACCATTTAAAAAAAATAAGATTTAAAATAAAAACCTTGTACTCCTACGACTTACTGCCTCCCCGTCTCCGCTCCCTCCCCCAAGAGAATAGAGTTGAGGGCCCCAAGAACGGGGGAGAGGTTTCAGGGTAGAAAGAAGGGGCACATCCCGGGGGAGGAGCGAAGGGGGTTCTAGGACTAGGACGGGGCTCAAAGGCCTGGTCCCCACAACGACACAAACACAGACTTCAGGTACAGACTACATCACCTGACCCTTGACCCTGTGACTCCAGAATGCTCCACAGGCTCCCTCTCCCTCCCCCCACCACATGCGCCCTCCTCTGGAGCTGGGGCTTCCGTGGACCCATCTGAGGGAAAGGAAGGGTTTAGTTCCGGGGACACTTTAAGGGGGAGGGACTGAGGCGTAGAAAGGGGTGGTCGACGGCGCAATGTGTTTCGCCTTCCAGAATATATACAAGTCCATAGATACAAGGAAGACGGTAGCTGTGGTGGGAGATGACCTAGGGGCCACAGCGCCCTGACTCGTGCTCCCTATGTCCTCTTCCCTGAAAGCCACCTCAGCAACCCCTTCAGGTTGCTCCTCCGCCGCCACTGAAGCCCATCTCCGCTTTGTGGGCGCTGGGTGGGGACCAGCCCGGACGGCTGGAGGGAGGCACGGCCCCACTCGCCTTGTCGCCGTTGCCCCCGCCCACCCCGCCCACCCCGGGGGACTCTCTCTTGATTGGCACGAATGTTCCGGTGGGACCCCCGGGTCCGGGTCCGGGTCCGGGTCCGCCCCCGCCCAGGCGGTGCCTGCGCTCACAGTGTCCTCGGTGGCGCATGAAGCTGTCTCGCCACATGAACTTCTTAGCGCAGATGCCACACTCGTAGGGTTTGAGGCCTGTGTGCGTCTTCATGTGCTCGGTCAGGTGGTGCTTCATCTTGAACTTTTTGTTGCACACGGGGCAGTCAAAGGGCCGCAGGTTGAGGTGCATGTTCACATGACGATCTCGCATGCTCTTGTGGGAGAAGGCCTTCCCGCAGTGGCACAGAAAGATCTTATTCCCATCCCCGCTGCCTGTTCCTCCAGGGGTCCCCACAGAGCCACCCTGCATGCCCAGGCCCCCTGCAGATGTGCCCCCCAGGGCCACTGCCCCGTGTTCAGCTTGGTTCCCTGGTGGCTGGCCTGGAGCCTGTGAAGAGGAGGAGGATGAAGACGAAGGGAAGACTAGGATCTGGTTGCCCTGCATGTCCACAGGAAGCAGGGGCCGGGGTGGGTGGGAAGGGGCATAGGAGGAAGGGGTTGGCCCCCCTGACTCATCAAGCCCTGCCCCAGGACCCCCACCCTCATATGGGCCAAAGTCATTGGAGGACTCACAGAAATTGACCTGCTCCTCTCCCTTGTCTGGAGGCTCACTCAGGGTCCGGACATCGCTTATGCTAAGGGTAGACGCAGGTCCTCCTCCGGCTGGAACCCCAGAGCCACCCCCTAGCTCTTCATCTTCATCATCCTCACAGGTCAACACCAGGTCTTCCTCCTCCTCGTCCTCTTCCAGATCTTGGTCTTGGGGAACCAGGGACACTGGTGCTGGGCAGTTTCTACCCTGCTTCACATATACCCAGTGTTTCTGTGGCATGATGCTGGGGGGTGCGTAGGTGGGCCGCCGGAGCCCAGACCCAGGGACCACTGCACCCCTCCCGTCCCCACCGTCATCACACAGTTCATCTGCCTCCAGCAGCAGCTTCCCAGAGGTAGCGCCCCCACTTCCAACCACAGGGGCTGGGAATACAGGGCCACCTCCTCGACGTTCCCCACTGCCCACTGCAGAAGCTGCAAAAGCCTCTTGGGAGGAAGAGGACAAGTCAGTGGACTCTCGGGGGCTGAAGTAGTTGCTGCTGCTGGGGGACTGATTCTCACTGGCCCTACTGGAGGCATGAGAACGCACAGAGCCCATGGTGGCGGGGGCCACGGTGCCCCCACTCCCTGATGGGACGCCAGCACCAGGGACAGTGACTGAGGTGGCTGCAGCAGTGGTGATGGTGGCACTGGTGGCCGAGGCCCGGCCTTCACGAAGGAGTTCAGTGCATTTATCCACAATGTGCCACATCTGGAGCACAGAACCCACTGTGAGGAAGTTGACAATGTCAGCAGCAGCCATGCTGAGGCGGCCAGTATAAGCTGAAGCCAAGACAGTCTCGAAGGCGCCTGGGTCCATGACACTGGGCAGCGAGATGGAGGTCATGCCCTTGAGCAGAACCTGGTCGTGGAAGTAAGGGGAGGAGGCAGCCAGGACAGCACGATGAGCCCTGAACTCCCGGCCCTGCACTCGGATGGACACGTCGCAGAGCTGGCCCTGTAGCCGCTGCTGATTGAGGGATTCCAGGAGGGCACTGGTTACCTCCGGGAAAGACACATGTACCACTGCAGCTGCAGGCAGGGGTAGTGGGGGCGGGGCCAGCGTCAGAGGCAGGGGGACAGCTGCCCCACTTGGAGACAGAGGAGATGGCTCCATGGTGTGGAGGGAGGGGGTACCCCCCCAGCCACAGGAGCAAGGGAAGGAGGGCGGCCGGGGGGGTCTCTGGGAAGAAAAAAAGAGAAGAATGATAACATCTCATAATGAAACAGCCCTTTACAGTTTAAAAACACGTTCACACCCATTGTCTGACTAACTCCCCACAATACTGTGACGGACATATTCCTCTGAACTCCATCTGACAGATGAGAAAGCTGAGGCTAAGAAAGATTGAGATTATTTATCATCAAGAAGCCAGCAAGCGCCAGCCCCAGCAAACACAGGTGTCCTGACTCCAAATGTAGTGCTCTTCCCTTGGAGATTAGAGGAATAGCTGTTCTTCGGGAGTAGGGTGCCTCTCCGGGGAATTTCCCATTTGTCTGAGGGCCTGACTCTCCAAAATTTACATTTTTGGTGTTTTGCACCTTTTTCGTGGGAGGGGGCAGGTCTGCTCTGGTACGGAAAACCACCCTCTCCCCAAATCCCTTTAGGCTAGGCCCCTCGGCTCTCTAGGCCCCCTTTTGCCCCCCGCTTATCTCCAGCCTAGTCCCCGTCAAGACCCGCCCCAGCCCCTTTTGGCCCCGCCCCATTTCAAGACCCGCCCCCTGTGGCATCTCCGGCTCCGCCTCTTGTCTACCCCCGCCCACACCGGACCCCGCCCCCCTCTGCTCCGCCCCAAGAGCTACTTCGACCTCCTCTCCCACCCGGAAGGTGCCCCCCAACCCCGCGCGTCCCCGCTTACCGGGCCGCGCGCCCCCGGGCCCCCCCCGCCCCTCACTCGGCCGCTAGAGCCGCAGCCCGGGCCCCTCCCGCCGCCATCTTGCGCCGACTCCCTCCACCCTCCGCCTCCGCTCCGCCTACCGCCCCTCCGGCTTTAAAGGCACAGGCGGGCACCCCGCCCGTTCCGCTGGGCAATACTCTGCCGACTCGGCCACTTCTCCTTTAAAGAACAGTCGCCTCGTTCCACGTTAAAGGTACCAGGTCTCTTCCGCCGCTGAGGACTCAGGACTTGGTTTGGCCGAAGCACTCATTCCCCTTTAATTCTGTAAGCCTGCCTCTTCCCACTGGCGAAGGGTCTCGGCCTAGGAGCTGTGGCCAACAGCGGGTTTGTGGGCTCTAACCGCCCTAGTCTCCCAGCTTCTGACAGTCCCCGACACCCCGCCCCCTTCCTCTGGGCCTGGATTGGCCGAATAACCTTGAGTCGGCCCCGATTGGCCTTTTTACTCCTACCGCTCCGAGGGAGAACGAAAAGCGCGTTCAGGAGGCTGGAGCACTTTTTGGTAGCGCCTGGCGGAGGGCAAGGGGAAAGCCTGAGGGCGAGGAAACTCCGAGAGTCGGCTAAGGGCAGGCCAGGGCAGATTCGAGGCCGTCCCCGCGCCGGGCTGACCCCGAGCCAGAGAGCCGCCGGTGCCGATCCGTGAGGGCAGAAGGACAAAGAAGACAGAGCTACAATAAGAAAAGAACTTTATTGTTTATTAACGTTTCTGTGTAAAACTTAAGTTTGTTTTTTCCCTAAAGAAACAGCGCCGAGAGAGGGTTAAGTCAGTCCACCCCTTCCTCGGCCGTTTCCCACAATCCTCCGGACAGCGCGGCGCCCTGTGCAGGCGGCTAATCCGAGTCTGAGAGCACGATGATCTCCTCCGGGTCGCACTGCGTGGCCACGCTCGTCTGCAAGGGAGGGGGACAGTCAGTCCGAGGGGTCTGGAGCAGGGAGCGGGGGGCGGCGCGGAGGGGAGGTGGCAGAGTGCACGGGAAGGGAGCCACGCCGGCTCGGCGTCCCCTTACCTTGTAAGTACCAGGCTGGGCGGGTTGTCCCTGAGGCATCAGGGACCGCCGCGCTGGACACGGGCCGCACAGGGAGCTGGTCACCAGGCCGTGGCTGGGAGAGTCCACCCTTGTGGAGGAATCAGCGACGGGGGCCACTGAAGCCAAGGGGGAAGGGGGGCTGGGCAGGGGGCACACGCTCTTCCCGGCCTTGTCGTGGACGGCCCTTTGCCCTTCGTAGCTGGGGACAGAAGCACAAATGCGGCAGCCTGAGGCCGGAGGGGGCCCTCCCGCCCCTCTCCCACAGCCCCTGCAATCCCTCAGCGCCTTCCCCTGCTTCCTCCTGGTCCTCACCTGTTTCCTAACGGCCCTGCTCCTGCGTGCCCCTCCTTGCGAGATTTCTTGCAGGGAGGACTGGCATCTCCCCAGGTGTGAGGAGAGACACCGCCATTGAAGGAAGTGGAGGTCACCACGACTGCCCCGTTCTCCAAGACGGTGCTCAGGGGGTCCTCCGTTTGCCTCCTGGAGGACGCAATGTCCCCCTCCCCGAGGGAAGGGGGCGTATCCACAGTCAAGGCTTCAATCTCCAGCTCAAAGACCTGAGACACGGGGCTCTCCTTCTCCGCGGGCAACTCCTTGAGGTAGTCCCCATTGCTTTCAGCATCTACGCTGCAGGGCGCCGGGGGCTCCTCTGAAGGCGAAGGCGGCGACACTCCGAGTCCTTCGTTTCGCGGCTCCCCTGAAGGCCTGCTGACCCCTCTGCTAGGTTCCAGGGCCTTTTCAGTGCAGATCGGTGCTGGGGACACGGGGCTCTCGTCTCCAGCGTTGCCTGGAAAAGAAGAAAAGAGGGAAGGGTAGCAGAAGAACTAGAGGAAAGAATACGCTGAGAAGGCACTGGGAGCGCGGGCGGGAAGGGACGGCTCTCAGTCAGGTGGCCCATTCCCAACAGAGCGGACGGAACTGGCAGTGAGTTTTCCTGTCATACCTGCTTCCTCCTCTTCCTCCAACTCCTCTTCATCCCCCTGACCTTCCTGCATCTGCTCCAAGTCCTCCTCCTCTTCAGAATCTGTGGCCTCCTCCTCCTCCTCCTCCTCCTCCTCTTCTTCTTCATCACTTTCCTCATCTTCGTCCTCAGTCTCAACCTTGAGGGTGGTAGGGCACTCCTGGGATGCCATTCCACTAGGGCCCTGGGGGACAAAGGACTTTCTCTAATGAATCCCTTGCCCCAGAGGGTCTGCTTCTGCGTCCCTTGTGCACACTCCCCCAGGGGTCACCGTGGAGTCCCTGCTGGCCAGGGCAGGGGAAGGACAAAGCGTCTCTGAAGGGTAGGTCTCTTCCATACCTCACCAGAATCCACGGAGCCTTTGGGGGGGTCTGCAGCGCGGGAAGAGGCGGCTTGGGGGAGCCGGGCCCTTCTCTTCTGCCTCTCGCCCTCCTCACTCTTGTCTTGCATCATGGCGTATTTGGAGATGACTTCATCCAGCCGGCTCATGGCTAAGCTCCGGTTTTCCCGCAGGCGCCGGGCTAGGGCAGGATCTGACAGTGCGGGGTCAACGCCTATGTGGAAAGATCGGAAGTCAAACCCTAGAAGAAGGGACTAGAGAGATACCGCTCTGCCACACACCTGACATACACAAGGGTTATCGATGGGCATCTCACTAATCCCTACCTGGTGTATAGTCATCTGTGAGGTGACAGCCAAAGTTGTAGATGAGATCCAGGTGGCGTCGCTCCTGTAACCTGACGCCCACGTCTCGGAAAGCATCCTGAGCCATGAGCTGGAGCTGCTGGCGGGGGAGGCCGAGGCTGTGGCGGGCAGCCGCCTTCTCGACAGCCCGCAACACATCTCCATAGTCAGGGAAGGTATCAGGCCCCGGCTTGTTGATGAGCCGTTCGATGCGCCTGTTAACCTCCGGGTAGCGGGTCCCACGGTAGGGAATGCGCTGCTCTATGACTCGGCCTGTCAGTGAAGAGCAGTCCTTCAGTTCACACAGCCGCCCGAAGAGTCGGATTAGCTTCCGTTTCAACCGTGCCTCCTGCAAGTATGTGGAGTCTGGGTCATCCAGTTCTTTGAGATCCAGCTCTTTTTCCTGCAGCCTCCGAATCTCTGCCACATAGAGTGCTAGCAGTTGCTCCAAACGCTGGATCTGCCGCCGGGAACCACGGGTCCTTGGGGCCTCAGAGCCAGTGGTCTCGGCATTTGTGGCGTCCGTGGAGGTGTCTGTGGGAGGGTTACTCCCAGAGGGCTCGCCAGAGGTGGTGGCAGCAGGGGCCAGGTTCAGCTTTTTCTTGGCTGAGTGAGCCTTGAGGACAGTGCAGAGCTCATTAATGTGGACATAGAGCTTGGCTGGCCTGCTCTGGGCCCGAGACAGGACCCGAGAAAGGATGTTGCAAAACTCCGCTGAGGCCAAAAACAGAGAGTGGGCACGCTGCTGCCGTTTACAAAGGAATGGGACCACGTCAGGGTGGTCCGCCGTCTGCGCCTTACACAGTTCAAGGAACTGGAGGGTACAGGGGAAGAAGGGAGGGGGAAAGAGACAAGGGAGGGGGTCGAGAGAAAGAAGGCATGGTGCAATTAGTGGGCGGAAAAGGGCAGGAGAGCCAGTGAGCCACCCCCGCCCTGGGGTACAAGAATCTTCTCCCCTAAAGCTCACCTCTTCAAACAGCTTCTCATTCTCCAACTTGTAGCATTTCTTGCCGCCCGAACTACTGCTTCCTCCAGCCCCCTGGGGCTGGGAGGAGCCCGGGGCTTCTGCCTGGGGTGAGGCCGGACTGGGGGGTGGGTGGGAGGGCCCTGGCTGAGCAGCTTCGTCTTCGTCATCATCATCCAGCACAATGATGCTGTTAGCGGTGGCCATGGGGGATCAAATCCCCCGGAGGGAGGAAGTGGTGGGGATTTCGTATTTCCTGCTGGAAGGGGATGGGGCCTTAGAAAGAGCCCCTCCAGCACAGCCCATCCCTTCAGCTCACACATTTTTCAATTTTCTTGGGTTTCAGTAACACCCAGCCCTGCCCAACAGTGTCCTCACTGCCTGTCTTCAGCAGCCGTGAGTGCCATGTTTTCTGGGGCCCCAAACCACCTGAAACCTCCAGTCCGCACCCCAGCTCCACTCCCCATATCGATATCTGCCCCTTTCAGTTTCGTTTCTCCACTATTTGCCCTAGTTGGCAAACTGCCTTTTCCTCCCAACCCCCGGGCCACCACCTCCCACGCTGCACTCCAGATTTCACTGACGTCCCCTCGCACAGGTGCTACGCCCGTCAGCACCGCCACTGGCTCTCCAACACGTCAAACGCACACCCTCACCCCAACTTGGAGACTCTGAGGCGAAGAAGGGTCCCCCTCAACCACACACTCACCCCTGTAATGTATCTCCCATTCCACCCGCCGACGGGTCTCCAACCGGGAGTTCGGTGGGACGCATTTCGCCTCCAGCCCCTTCCCTCCCACCCCACCCTAATTTTCCTCGTACTCCCGGTGACCTGTAACCGCTCGCGAGCCCCGCACTGGGCTCGCCCGATTCCTCTCGGATCCCAACCCTAAGTCCGGCCTCTTCCCCCAGATGAGCTTCCCGCCAAGTCCCCCTCCCCCAGTTCAGGCCCCAGCCGCCCCACTCCCCTCCAGAGATGGGAAAGAAAGCTTGCCCCTCAGACTCAGCGCCCGGGACTCCCCAGTACCTCTCCCTCGACATCCCCGCCCCCACCTTCGACCCCCGCACAGTGCGGGCCCCACCTCTGAAACAAACGGCCTCTCCAAACGACTCTCACCGCAGATATCAGAAGCTCGCATGGTTACCTCCGCCTTCCTTCCCCCTCCCACCGCAGGCCCTATGCTGGACCGGAAGCAGCAGAGTTTCCGCCTCCAGTCACCTAAGCGCGGCCATCTTCTCGTACGGAACCCAGGCCCTCCGCCCCACCTCCCCCTGTGGCCGGAAGTGACAATAGGCCCGATCCCCGAACGTTTCTGGCGCTTCCTACATTGTATGCGGCTCCCTTCCGCCCGACCTGTAGGCGGCGAGCTCATCCCCGCGGCGCTTCCCTAAGTACCTGGGGGCCGTCATTTTGCCGTACGGCGTTGACTCAGCCGGGACTCCAGAGCTCTGCCAATGGACGTCTTTCCACCCAGCGCTTCTGCGACTCCGCGAATCAGAAACTTCCTGCCTCCAGCCCAACCGCTGGCGAGGCGCGTGCGGGGAGGACTGAGCCACCTTTGCGAGAAGGGAAGGGGGGAACGGAAAACGGCCGCTGAGGAATTGGGCCCTCCAAGGCGACGCAGTGGTGCACGAAAGGGCGGAAACCTCTCACGAGGGAAATAAAACCTTTTCCTTTCGATGGGCTATTGACCAGCCTTCCCGCGCTGCTTTCCTACCTGCCAGGTACCGTTTCCACGGCTTAATCGACTGCGCCTGCCCCTTCCCGTCTTTGGGCTGCGCACTCCCTTGCCGCTGTCCAGCAGCTACTTCTACATCCAGGCGTCTCCCAATCGTGAAATCAAAACACTTGCACACAAATAATTACAACGCCCTACACAGTGTGTTATTGTTATTATTGCGATTGTTGTTTTGCTTTTCAAGCTTCACCACAGACTACCAACCAGGCAGGCGGCACCTACGTGATTCTCCGTACTTTTCCGGAGGGGCTCCCTGAGGCTCAGGTAGTCGTGACCCAGGAGACGTGCCTTGTCCGGCAGCTTCGGGGCCGACGGAGTGGCGACATGGGGCGGGGGGAGGGAGTTAAGAAGAATCTATGCGAATTGCCACCGTAAGGGCTGTAAGATGAAATGAGGCTCGGAAAATACCGCAGGTCTCGTCTCCTCTTCTTTCTCTGGGAGAGCTGAGGAAAGAACGAACGGAGAAGAAACAGACTTGGACGCCCGCCTCACCGCATCCCACCTCGCCCACTTTTAGGGCGGCTGCAGGGACTCATGGAGGCAAGGCTGGGTCCAGAGGTGAGCTTCTGGGGGAAACCGGAGAGGCTAAGACCGTTCCAGTCGCTGGGTGGCCCACTTCTGCATCCCTGAGCATTTCACAGGTGGTGAGCATCTTACCACTTCCCGGGAACGCAGAGGTCCCTACAGGTCCAAGCCTCAGAGTCCCAGAACCTCAAATGCTCCCTTCCGTTAATCCCACATCTGTTCTTTCCAGTCGTCTAAACCTACAGTCTTCAAACTGGGGAAAATGAAAACGCCCCAAAGAGCACTTGGACTTGGGAGATGTTAGAGATTTAATTTCCAGATCCTCATCTTTCCCAAAATTTGTCCTGAATAAATACCTGCAATAGAGGTTCTTTTTCTTTCTTTTCAAGATTTTATTGGGGGAGGGGAACAGGACTTTATTAGGGAACAGTGTGTACTTCTAGGACTTCTTCCAAGTCAAGTTGTTGTCCTTTCAGTCTTAGTTGTGGAGGGCGCAGCTCAGCTCCAGGTCCAGTTGCCGTTGCTAGTTGCAGGGGGCGGAGCCCACCATCCTTTGTGGGAGTCGAACCGGCAACCTTGTGGTTGAGAGGACACTGGCCCATGTGGGAATTGAACTGGCAGCCTGAGCGTTAGGAGCACGGAGCTCCAACCGCCTGACCCACCAGACCGGCCCTAGAGGTTCTTTTTCTTCCTTTTCCTTTTTACAGTAGACTTTCTCTTAAAAAAAAAAAAAGAAAGAAAAGAAAAAGAAAAGAAAAGAAGAAGAAGTATAGTTTTCAACCATGAAATCTGGAGACAGTCTTACCTAGTGGTAAATAAAGTAGCCAACTTCTTTCATTAAGGCACCATAAACACCACCTTGTCTATCTCAGTAAAAACATTTAAAAATTTTTTAACAATTACAAAAATGTGTACAATCTTCATGCCGTTTGATCGGTTCTGCTCTCATAATAATTCTAATGATAACCCTGAAGAAATTTTTTTTTAAAAAACTAGAGTTTTGGGCAGGTTCTGCCCAGTGGCTCAAGTGGTTGGAGCGCTGGTCCTCCTAATGCCCAGGTCACCAGTTCAGGTCGTGGGTTCGATTCCCACATGGGCCAGTGAGCTGCGCCCTCTACAGCTAAGATTGTGAACAACGGCTCTCCCTGGAGCTGGGCAGCTGTGAGCAGCCAGAGGTCGAGGTAAGCTGCCATGAGCTGCCATGGGCTACCTACCGTGTGCTGCCAGGAGCTGGCCAGCAGTGTTGCCAGGAGTGGCTGGCAGCCAGCCGGCAAGATCTGCCATGAGCTGCTGTGAGCGGCTGACCCATGACTGGCGATCGACTGCTTCAGCGGGGGGAGGGTGGGGGGAGCGCAAGGCTCGTAACACCAGCGTGGGCCAGGGAGCTGGGTCCTACACACCTAGACTGAGAAACAGCGGCTGGAACCGGAGTGGGGGGGGAGGTGGAGGAAGGGGGAGGAAACGAGTTTTGATCACAAGAAAGGAAAATATTTTTCTTCTCAGACTTTTAAGTATAAAAGCATAAAATTGTCTCTGGGGAAGTGGAATGGTAATAGGAGTTCAAGGAGAAAAGAGAAAAGGAATGATTCCCAATTGTTAAGAGCTTATTTATGTATTTTTAAATGGATGGTTGTAGGTATCAAATCACTCTGATATTTCAGTTCTTCTGAACATTCAAAAGAGTGATTAAATGTTTTATTTTAAAATGTAAATATTTTCAATATGCCAGGAATTACATCCTTGAAACGAGTTTTAATTATGATGAAAATTTTTAGATGCTTACTGAGAAATATAAACCTGAGGAGTATAAACCTGTTTAAAATTATTTCCTAGAGTATAGGTGCAGAAATTTTAAGACAGCTGCTCTAACCTCTCTAGGTGTCCCCTCCACAGCCCCCAACAGCCCCATTTCCCCCACCTCCCCTCTCACCTCTGTGGCAGAGTAAGAGGATGTTTATAGGAAAGGTGGTCACAATTCGAGTTCCTCCTCTTTCTGAGGTGATCTCAGGAGCCAGTCCCCAAGCTTTGCCCATGGTAGTGGCCACAGCAACTTATAAAGAGCCTCCAGCAACAGTAGTGTCAGAAAGAAGGCCAGGAAGATAAAGAAGGCCTTGTCTAAGGCCCGACGTAGGGGACCCCTGGAAGGAGGAGGACCCTGGGCAAAAGCCAGGAACACATCTTCCTCATCCATGTCACCCTCCTCCTCTGCCATTGTAACCTACAGTCTGACAGCTGGCTGGATCAGGGAGGCTAGGATGGAAGCCCTTGCTCAGCAATGCCAGGATTAAGGGGCGTGGTGGTGGCAAGTCCTTCACCTGCCTGGTTTGACCCTAATTCCCCCACCCGAGAGAGAAAGGAGAGTAGAGCTTCTGAGCTTTTGGAACAATCATGTAATTATCCAATGCAATGTGAATGGTCTGGACAAAATAATTCCTAAAGTCTGTCCAGCTTTATAATTTTGTTTTGGAAATCGAAAGCCCAGCATACAGACATGAAGCTGGAGATGCCCAAGTCATTCTGGGTCTCTAGGCTCAAGGCTCAAGGGCTTGGGCCACCACTGATAGAGCATGAACAAGTGGACCTAGTATGCTACTGGGAGCCGCTGTCAGTCAAAGATCTAAAGGCCATTGCAGCTTTACAGTGGGTAATTGGGGTGGGGGCGGGACTCTCTTAACCAAGGCTGGTGGGGGACAATCAGCTGCAAGAACCCAAGGAAGGGGAGGTTTATTTAAAAAAAAAAGAGAGAAAGAGAGAGAGAAACACCATGATTGGTCAGTGGGGCAAGGGTTTATGATCGAGATTTAACTGTTGGGGCAATAATAATGAAGAGTGAGATTTTTCTGTGGGAGGTCCTGGTCTGAGAGTTGCTGGGGAGAAATGTCCTCCAAGAGATTGTCTTAGAGCAAGGGTGAAAGCTTTTTCTTGACCCTGTTCCCCAGGCACTGGCCTGAAGGTATGTGAGGGAATTCAAAGCCCTTATGGAGATCTGGGGTCCCATGGTGGTGGTGGGGTGGACAGCAGAGGAAGCCATGTTTGTGATAGTGGCTTCATATCCGGAGATTTTAGGGTCTCTTACTGAAATTTCATTTTGAGGTTAATAGGAAGGCCATGTCTACTTGGGAAGACTGTTTACCCTAAACAGTACAAAAGATGTCACAATTCTTTTAGAATCAACTCATGTTATAGTTTGCTGCTGCCTCGGAGGAGAGGGGGGTTCACATAATGACTTAAAAAACCTAGATCAGGGTCCAAACTAATAATTATTTATTAGTTGTGTTAAATTAATTAAACAAAAGGCCATTAGACTGAGGGGGCTCTTATTAAAAAGAAACTGGCCCAAAATGGAGTCATTTTTGCTAATCCCCATCAAGACATAATGCTAACTGTCATGCAGGGTATCATGCAGGGTTTCTGCTCCCGCTCCCCACATAAGAACACAGGACATGGTGAGGCCAAAAAGGAACACCCACGGAGCCATAGATGGGTGAGTCATATCACTATATTCTCGCTGGCGGCTGGGTTGGAGACACAGGAAACAGGAGCCACACAATCCGCAATCCGCTGTCCTAACTGCAATCCGCGCTTGCCAGCCACCATCTTCTTGCTAGCCACTATTTTCTGCTAGCAAAGCCATGGCAGTTATATTAGTGGCCAATGGCTCACTGGTTACAGCTGACGGCCAACTAGCTACAGCTGATGGCCATTCAATCACAGTTGATGGCCATTTACTACCTTTCCATGTGAGGCCGAGAGCCTGGAAACTGCTCTCTGGGGCTCTGTCCCCACACTAACCTAATTGCTGTTTCAGACTCTCCCAGGAATGGAATTTTAAACCAATCAGTCTGGAATTTCCTAGTCAAACTAGTGAGGTAATCTGCCTGATGAGACTCCTTGCTTTGCCCTAAGAGAAGTTGACTTTGAAATAATCCACTCTTTTAACTTCCTTATTCTCCCCGCCCCTATTTCTTTCTATAAAAGCCTTACATTTGTCCAGCTCCTGAGAGCATCTTTCTATTTACTACCTGGGATGCTCCCTGGTTCATGAATCATTGAATAGAGTCAATTAGATCTTTAAATTTACTAGGTTGAATTTTTGTTCTTTAACCCTCTAATGTCATGACAGCCTTTGTCTAAATGTCTCAACTAGGCTTTAAGCTATAGCCAGTCAGTTTCCTTTCTCTGCTTCCACACTGACTCTGGGTCATGTCTGAGGAACACTCATAACCACTTCTGACTTGGCGTTGCCCTAATTGAATGGATTTTTGCTCAAACAAAATTAAAGTTTTTAGTATGCCTCAGTTTATCTTTTTTCAAAGTATTTTTTATAAGAGTTTACTTGAGCCAAAATGGACAAGTGCCAAGCAGTAAGATCTCAAATGCTCCCTCAGTTTATCTTTTACAGTTGTGTGACCGTGACCTTGGGCAAATCACCTGATCTTTTTTTCAGTTTTTTATAAAATTGAGGAAACTTCTTTCCTCACAGAATTCTTATTTTTTAAAGATTTTTATTAAAATATAGCTAGCATTGAATATTACATTAGTTTCAGGTGTATACCATAGTTATTCAACATTTATAGACCTAAAGAAGTGGTCACCATGATAAGTCCAACAACCATCTGACACCATACCACGCTATCACAATATTATTGACTATATTTCCCATGCTGTACATCCCATGACTTGTTTTATTTATACATCCCATGACTTGTTTTATTTATACCTGGAAGTTTGAACCTCTTATTCCCCTTCACCTTTTCTTCCCTTTTTAAAATTTTCAATTACATTTGACATTCAATATTATTTTATATTAATTTCAGGTGTACAGCATATGATTACACATTTACATAATTTAAGAAATGATCCTCCTGATTAGCCTAGTTGTTATTTTGTTTTGTAGATTCCACATATAAGCGAAATCACATTGCATCTGTCTTCCACTGTCTGACTCACTCCACTCAGCACAGTACTCTCTAGGTCCATCCATGTCGCTGCAGATGTCAAGAGCCTATGCCCTTCCCTGGCTGAGCAATATTCTGTTGTATATATATATATACCACTTCCTCTTTTTCCGTTCTTCTATGGACAAGACAGCCAGGCTACTTCCACATCGTGGCCATTATAAACAATGTTGAATGAATATATGGGTGCACATGTTTCCTTGAAGTAGCATTTGGATTTCTTCAGATAAATACCCTGACGTGGGATTACTGGGTCCTTCATTGTCTCTTCTTATAGCCTTTTTTTCCCCTTCCCCTTTCCTTATGCCCCCCACCTCCCAGCTCCGATTCAAGCTGTTCTGACTAGTTGTGAAGAATCCTGGCCCTTGTTGGTATTATGAGCATTGCACTCTACCTGGCTGAGGCAGTCAGTCACCAGCCATTGGTTGGCCGCTCATGGCAGCTCATGACAGCCCACGTCAGCCCAGTTCTAGGTCGAGCCATTGTTCACAATCTTAGCTGTAGAGAGGCAGCTCACTGGCCCATGTGGGAATCGCACTGGTGACCTCGGTGTGAGGAGCACAGCACTCCAACCACCTGAGCCACCCAGCTGCCTCTAGCCTTTGTTTTAAAGTCTATTTTGTCTGGTATAATTATTGCTATTCCAGCATTTTTTGTATATTTTTTGTTTTCGTTTTCATGAAATATCCTTTTCCATCCCGTTACACTTCGTCTGTGTGTGTCTTTCAATCTGAAGTGGGTCTCTTGTAGGCAGCATATATTGTAGAAAGGGTTTTGCTTTCTTATCCATTCAGCCCTCCTATATCTTTTGAGTGGAGAATTTAATCCACTTATATTGAAAGTAATTGCTGATAGATATGTAGCTATTGCCATTTTATTGTTCATAATTTTGATCTTTTTCTTTCCATCTTACAGAAGTTCCTCTAACATTCCTTGTAATATTGGTTTGATGATGATGAACTCCTTTAGCTTTTTCTTGTCTGGGAAACTCTTTATCTGTCCTTTAATTCTAAATGATTGCTTTGTTGGGTGGAATAATCTTGGTTATACGTCCATGTTTTCACTCACATTGAATATTTTGTGCCAATCCCTTCTGGTCTGCAAAGTTTCTGTTGAGAAATCAGCTGACAATCTTATGGAAGTTCCCTTATAAGTTACTACCGTGGTTTCCCGAAAATAAGGCCTAGCCAGACCATCATCTCTAATGCATCTTTTGGAGCAAAAATTAATATAAGACCAGGTCTTATACTATATATTATATAAGACCTGGTCTTATATTATAGTAAAATAAGATCAGGTCTTATATTAATTTTTGTTCCAAAAGACGCATTATAGCTGATGGTCCAGCTAGGTCTTATTTTGGGGGAAACATGGAGGTTACCTTTCTCTTGTTGCCTTTAGGATTCTCTCTTTATCTTTAACCTTTGGCATTCTGATTATAATGTGTCTTGTTGTGGGCCTGCTTGGGCTCACCATGTTTTGGACTCTCAGCACTTCCTGGACTTGTAATGTCTATTTTTTTTTTTGCTAGGTTAGGAAAGTTTTCAGTCATTCTTTCTTTTTTTTTCTTTCTTTCTTCTTTTTTTTTTTTTTAAGATTTTATTGGGGAAGGGGAACAGGACTTTATTGGGGAACAGTGTGTACTTCCGGGACTTTTCCAAGTCAAATTGTTATCCTTTCAATCTTGGTTGTGGAGGGCGCAGCTCAGCTCCAAGTCCAGTTGCCAGTGGTTAGTTGCAGGGGGCACAGCCCACCATCTCTTGTGGGAGTCAAGGAGTCGAACCGGCAACCTTGTGGTTGAGAGCCCACTGGCCCATGTGGGAATCGAACCAGCAGCCTTCGGCATTAAGAGCACGGAGCTCCAACCACCTGAGCCACCGGGCTAGCCCCTTCAGTCATTATTTCTTCAAATAATTTCTCAATCCCTTGCTTTCTCTCTTCTCCTTCTGGTACCACTATGATGAAAATGTTATTACGCATCGTATTGTCCTAGAGATCTCTTAAACTATCCTCATTTTGGGGGGTTCTTTTTTCTTTTTGCTGTTCTGATTGGATGTTTTCTGCTACCTTGTCTTCCAAATCACTGCTTCATCTAGTGTGCTGATGATTCCTTTTAGTGCACTCTTCATTTCAGTTATTGTATTCTTTTTTTTTTAGCATTTAAACTTTTATTAATAAAACAGAAAACTAAACTCAGACAACTGCTCTGTTCTTTCATCTGATCTGACCATATGCCAGAGAAGTGATTCTATATGAGCATACAGGTGAGAACTGTCAATATACCAGTTCTATCAAAAATGGCATATTGGAATATCTAATAAAGTTAGGTAAATGAAATTAAAAAGCGAACAAATTAAATATTAAAAAATAACAGAACCTCTTCCTCAAATATCCGAGGCCTTAATAGTCTTCGATGTAGCTCATTTGTAATCAAGATCAATCATATTGCGCAACTCCCCAAGGAAAAAACTGAGGAAACTCATGGATAATTTTCATAGCTTCATTGTAAAGTCCAAGATCGAAAGGACGGATATCTTCTTTAAACTGAACATAAGATGCACACATAATGGTTGCCTTGGCTGTTACTCTTCCAACTACTTCCACGATTCCAGAGAGTTCTTCATCAAGGGGCTCCATCAACTCAATGGTTCCACTTTTTCCTTCTCCATCTGAAAGAATAAACATTTTCCCACTGGGATGAACCTTTTCCAGCCTCCCTACGAAGCAGACGGGCCGGTCGATGTACTGAGCTAGCATGCTGGCGTTGATGCGGGACTTAGGCAAGTCTACCACCTCCACCATGATTGCGGGGTTAATTCTGAGGCCGGCGGAAAACAAGCAGAAGAGTGAAAATCCAGTTATTGTATTCTTCATTCTGACTGGTTCTTTTTTATGGTTTCTATGTCCTTCTTTATGCTTGCTATCTTTCTGTTGAAATTCTAAATAAGATCCTTGAGCATCCTTATAATCATTGTTTTGAACTCTCTCTGGTAGATTGCTTGCCTTCATTTCATTTAGTTCTTTTTTTTTTGTTTTTGAATTTTCTCCTGTTCTTTTATTTGGGATGTATTTCTTTGTTTCCTCATTTTGGCTGCCTCTCTTTGTTTGTTTCTGTGAATTAGGTAGATCTGCTATGTCTCTGTAATGATGAGCAGGGAAAAATAGAGGAAGGACAAGCTAGAGTGGGACTAATTAATTTATTTAGCAATATCTCATCAACTTATTTAGCAACATACAATAGCAAAAGACAAAGGCAATTAAAAGAATGCGCAAATGACATAAGGTAAAGGCAGTTAAGACTAAACTATATACATTGATAACAGTGTCATGTCAAAGAAGTACACATACACACAAGTTTAAGAGATCCCAACATATGTTTACTATTGATCAAAAATCACTTGGCTAAATATACCAATAACATCAATAAGGAGTATCCAAAAGCAGTAAATAAATTTTATAGGATAGCAACTATTACAGTAGATGTCAAAAGCTCACCAAACTGTGGGAAAACAACAGTGCCAAGGTCAGGAATCAAAACCTTTGCAGGTCTGTGGCTGGAAAACTGAGGCATCTCCTGATGTTGCAAGCTGCAGGCAGCATACTGCATACATAAGTTTCCAAAATGCTAACAAGTTTCCAAAAATGCTGTCACTGTTTCCATTGTTGTTGTTGTCATTATTGGTGGAAGTTAGGGCATCCCCTCATGCTGCAAGCTGCAAGCTGTATACAAGTTTCCAAATGCTAACAAGTTCTCAAGAATGCTGCTATTGTTGCCGTTGCTGTGGTTGTTGCTGGAAGTCAGGGCACCTCCTGATGCTGCAAGCTATAAACTGTACATAAGTTTCTAAAATGCTAACAAGTTCTCAAAAAGGCTAACCATGGGGAACAACACTGGAGAGGTCAGGAACCAGCCAGACCTCATTAGGTCTGCGGATAGAAATTAGAGCATCTCCTGAGGTTGTAAGCTGCATGTTGTATACAAGTTTCCAAAATGTTAGGGTAATGAAATATCACCAATGATCACCAAAATTTTTTTTCACTGTCAACTGAGGTCTGTCTTATACATTTTTTCAGATGTACCCTAGAGGCAAGCTCCTTGTTCCTGCTTCCCCCTCAGGGAATGGCCAGTTCTGGGAGGGTTCGGCAGTTACTATGATAAAAATACTGCTTAACTGGCTGTAGGGCCAGTTTATTCAGACAAACAGTACCTACTGTTCTCGCCTGGGACCATTGGCCCAAGGCCTTTCAAAGCCTGGCAATGTGTCTGTCACGTCATTCTGATATAACTTAGTTACTTTTTAACCTCATTTGTTGATGTGGGTGAAACAGACAAAAAAACTCTTCATCACCTCATATCTTTCCTGCCAGGAATGAGACGAGGGAGAATTTTCTTAATCCTAAACTAACCATCACCTCACATGCAGTTCCTCATGTGAAGGAACAAAAAGCTGACAGACAAAAGCTAACTGTCACCTCACATGCAGTCTCTCATGTGAGGGAACAAAAAGCTAACGGACAAAAGCTAACATCAGCCAATGAAGGCAAATTTTCCTAATATCTTTCCCATAGTCTCCCAGTTTTGGCCGTGTGGCCTTATGTAGTAAGTGCCCTGTAGGGCTCTGGCACAGTCTCCCTGGTCACCTGCATTGGGTGAGCCAGGCATGTCCCTTGTGTGGGTTATGTGTGCCCTCCTGTTATAGTTGAGCCTTGATTGCTATTGGCGTGTCAGTGGGTCGGATTGACCCTCAGGCTGATTGCTTGGGTGTGGCGTTTGGCCACATTCACAGCTTAAGGCTGCTGTGTGGGGCTTACCCCACTGAGCGGATTTGCCCCAGAGGACTCTGGTGCCTGTTGAGACCATCCATTGGGCGTAATAACTAAGTGATGCCAGATAGAAACTAGATTTATAGGGGCAATCACTTTTTAAGGTATATAGATATCTAATCACTATTTTGTACTCCTGAAACTAATTATGTCAAGTATAATTATTTCAACTATAATTGAAAAATAAAAAAATCAGTCATAAAAAATGGAGGCTCATATATTTTTAAAAATTTTTAATAATCAAGCTAATAAACTGTTAAGTATGTTCTCTACTCTTACCTGGACAAGTGTACTTTCATAACCACGAAACTGAAGAATGTGTGTAAAGCAACACAATTGGAAGAATATCAAAATGACTACATTTAATTATTACCACATGTAGGTAGGTATTCTGTTGGTAGACATAAGTAATAAAATAAAGACATGAATTATTTATAAATTAATAAATATATGTGTTATAAAATTTGTTTTTCTTATCTTCATTTTAGGAAAGTCACTAATTATGTTGTTATAATAAAGATTTTCATATAATCTATGTTCTATCGACATTACTGGGCTAAATAACTTAAATGTTAAATGCAACTAACTATTCAAACTTGACAAAATTTGAATATATTTTCATAAAGATATTAATTGAAGTTAATATAAAATTAAAATAATTTTCATGCTTTCAAATGCTATTTTTCTGTTTAAATCATCTATTAAAATTAGTGTAAAATTCAAATTATACTGAATAAATATGAAAAATTATTTATAGAAAGCTGACATTTGAAATTTTAACTTTTTGAAATTTTAGTTAAATCTGATTAACTATTATTATAAAAAATAAAACTATATGTAATTCAAGCATTTGGATGTCTATTTAGTTGTCAGTGTAACTTCATATGTCGTGCTTATAATGCATACATACACATACATACAAATTTAAGAATAATATAAATGGTTTAGTATGGGAAAATGTTCCTCAGGTGCCATGTACAACTGTGGTCCTACTGGGAAATGATATGTAAGAAAATATGTAAGAAAGTATTGCTTTCATACTATCTGAGAGAGATTTGACAAGTTAATTAATTTGTCTTTCCTCTTACCTAATCACTATCACTGCTAAATTCTCTCTGCATTGCAAATATAGAACCATCTATAGTTAGCAGCAACACAACCTATAAATCTTCACAGCATTTGGTCACCATGACCTTTTGTTTCAATGATAAAGAGCAAGAGGCATGGACACACCTTTCATTCAGACCTGAATAGTGTTAATTATAACAGCAGATGTTTAGACTTATGCACATGCTGTATATCATAGGCAGCTCCCAGTGACCGCCACCTTTTGATATTCTTGCCCTTGTGTAATCCCCTCCCTTTGAGTGTGGCCTGGATCCAGCGACTTGCATCTAATGACTACAATATGGTGAAAGCGTAGGGATGTCACTTTTGAGATTAAGTTATAAAAGCCATGATTTCTGTCTTGCTGGGATGCTCTCTGTTGCTGGCTTTGATGAAGTAAGCTGTCACATTGGAGAGGCCTACATGGCAAGAAACTGAGGGTGACTTCTGGACAACAGCCAACAGGAAACTGATAGTTTCAGTCCAAAAACCTTTAAGGAACTGAATCCTGCCAACAACCGTGGGAGTGAAATTAGAAAGAGATCTTTCTTTCCCCAGGTGAGCCTTCAGCTGAGATCAATGGGAACTCCTTGATTGCAGCTTTGTGAGAGACCTTGAAGTAGAGGATCCAGCTAAGGTTCTTCCAGATTTCTGACTCTCAGAAACCATGAGATAATAATGTGTGTTGTTTTGAGCCACCAAGTTGTGGGGTAATTTCTTCTACAGCAATAGATAAGTGATACACTGTGCTAAAACTAAGCATCAGATCCTTAATAACAGAGATGTCCTTTCCAAATTTATTATTTTTGTGCTATGACATGTGAAGCCCTCTAAAATATGGAGCTCAAGGCAGAGTCCCTTCCTGCCTGGGTATAAAAGCAGTACTGGGACTAGTTAATCAGTCTTTAATTTTTTTTTTTTTTTGCTTGCATGTTCCCTAAAAACATTTTGGAAAGGTATGTGCCGTTGCATATTTTTTACTTTATAGTTATTTTTTCCCTTGGGAATTTAAATAACTACAAAGAGTGAAAAAATTCTGATGTTTTGTAAATATTGACATTTTAAAATAAGACAGTTTATATTACTCTTTTACATGTATCCAGTAGAATCTAAATGATATATCTGTTTGATATTCAACAACATCCTTTTAAAATACATATGAATAAACTCTTCTTCAACAGTTAAACATTTTACATTATTTTTCTCCACGAATTCATATTTCATTCACTTCCTCTCCAGAATTGTATCCTAATTTAATGTATTTTATACTTAAAAGTCTTATATTGATCTTCCTATATTTTTCTGCAACAAAAAATATTTTTTTTTAAATTAAGAGTGGCCGGTCAGCTCAGTTGGTTAGAGCATGGTGCTAATAACACGAAGGTTGCTGGTTCAATCCCAGAATGGGTCACTGTGAGCTGTGCCTTCCTTAAAAATAAACAAATAAATAAATAATAATAATCTTTTTTTGTTTTTTTCTTTTAATCATAACAAGCTAAATATTTAAACTCTTCTTCTGGATTGAACCTTTAGGAATATCACAAATTGATCAAAATCACATAAGTATATTATAAATTTTGATAATTTATAAATTATTAAATATAAATCTAAATTTATTTGCAATGCATCTTTTAATGGGTTTGTAACTAGTTTATGCATCACTAAGTCATGTTGCTGGAATAAGATAGCATTTAGTATCAATTCTCTTTTTATTTTTTCTTCATCATAGTAAAAGCTGAGATTCCTCGTTCACATAAATAAGTACATAGGAATGGAAATACTTTTGTTATAGCAATGACATTCACTTCTTTGAACATCTTCTGAATGATATGCCAAAATTCACATAATGAACCATCATTAAAGTTATTTTTAATGATATTCAAGCTGACAACTCAATTAGATTCTCTTTTAATTTTGCTAAAAGCAAAGAATTAGACACCACCTGACTTGCTAAAGGATTCATTAGTCAATCACTAGAACCATTTACTTTAACAAAGAAAAAGGATTTCAAATTGTACTTTTGTTTAGCAACCCAGCCGTTCTTACATTTCGCTGCCTTGGGAGAATGGCAAACAGGAAGTTTAAAATAGGAGGAGAGAGATGAGGATCTGCAGAGGAGTTTTCAGGCAAATCAGTTTTAGGAAAAGGACAGACAGAAGTCGAAGATGAGAAAATAGATACTTCATCACTGGCCATGCCCTCGTGCCCCGTGTAAGGTCTTTATGCACTTCTTGGGATCTACACAGTCTAGGGTGAAAAGCAGAGCACCAGACTAGGGGAGTGTTACATGATTGTCAGGCAGCAGTGACGTCTACTTGAAGCTTCCCATAAATTCAAGGTGAGGCCAGTCAGCATGGCTGTGGGTTTTCTTTCCCTCTGGATATGTTCTGCCACGTGAGTGCAGTGACAGAGTTGGCAGAGAGTGAGGACTTTGCCAAGAGTGCTGGGAAAGGATGAAGTATTAAGGGAGTCAAGGCTGAATGTAAAAATAACATCAGGATTATTGGTGGAGTCCAGACAGGAAAGTGAGTGCTAAAATTTCCAGTTCTTAAAGATGAGATCTTCCAGGATTGTAAAGTGAGAAGAGAAGAAGGTTCAAGACAGAGCTGCCGACAGCTCCAGTATTTAACGTCAGGATAAAGGCAGTGGAGATCAGGCATGATCAAAGAGGTGGTGGGAGGGGTATCAGAAAAGTGTTGTTGGGTCATGAAGGCCACGGACAAGTGTCCCAAAAAAGTGGAAGTCCACGTGTCATCTGCTGCTGGGAAATCAAATGAGAGGAGGTCTGGAAAGTCTGCTGTATTTAGGTACATGGAAATCATCAGGGAATTTAGAGAGAGTAAGAGGCAGAAGCCCATCTGGAGTTGGTTGAAAAACTGGTGGTGGGGACAGGGATGGGCGCCATGAATAAGAACAGCTCCTATTCAGATGTGAAAAGGATGATAGGGTTTTTGTTTATCTCGGTTTTTTATTTGTTTTCATTATACTGTTTGTTACAGTTTATGATATTTACTTGTTAGCTTTCTTTTCTTCATCTGTCACTCTCTTAAAACCGGAATCCAAGCTCTGTGAGGCTGAAGACGGACGCTGTCTTGTCCAGTCTATGCAGTATACTGGACACATGGACATATTTTTGAATGAATTAATAAATGAACTAATGCTAAATAAAAGGTTTACAAAAGTAGTCCTTCCCAAAACAAAAGTAAATCTTGATCCAACGACAAATTCTAACTTTATTTCTTCAAATACAAAGGCAATTTTAAGCTGTTTTGGTTAAATTTTGAGAACTGCGCATTTACCTCTCTTTCCTCATGCCCAAACCCCCCTAAAATGGGAGATAGGGAATAAAAAAGGCACGGGCCTACAGGGACAAAGAGAACAGGAGAAGAGGTGTTATCAGACAGAGAAGCCAAGATTTTAGAAACTGGAAAACTGGCATAGCAGAGAAAAGAGTGGTAACAGACTTTACCATCTGAGAAAGCGAAGCCTAGTGAATATCCTTGTATGTATTTCATGGTTAGGGTGACTGTACAGGCAGATGTCTGGGCCAGTCCTTGTTTGTACTAATGCTCCCTTTGATTCTAAAAAAAGTCCAGTGTAGACATATGTCTTTGTAGTAGAATTGTTAACTCAAAGAATGTGTACATATTTAATCTTGGTAGGTATTGTAAAATTTCTCTCTGTAGAGGTCGCACCAGTGTACCCTCCCAATAATGTGTGACAGTACCAATTTCCTCCCTCACCCCTGCCAACTGAGTGTGTTATCCAACTTTTTTATTTTTGTCTATCTGATGGGCAAAAAATAGCATGTCATTATTGTTTAATTTATATTTTGTAAGTTAAGAGTTAAATTGAGCATGTTTCAATTTCAATCAAATGGTTGAAAAACCATTTGGATTTCCTTTCCTGTAAGTAGTTCATGTCCTATGCCCATTTTCTGTTGATTGTCAGTCTTTTTCTTATTGATTTGAAAGAGCTTTTTGTCTATTGGAGAGTGCTGCCTGTTATTTAAAAATAACTTTTGGAAAGTAAAGGCTGGAGGTACAATGTATAGATGCCTTATTTTAAACCCAGGTTCCTCGACTTGGTTTACATATATCCCAGGAAATACTTGTCAATGTGTCAGGAAACCGAGTAGCTGGGTTTTATGGCATCAGCTGTGAGGCTGGACTGTCTGTGTTTGCATTCCAGCTCTGCCCCTTGCTAGCTGGGTGACTTTGGACAAATCTATTGAATTTTTGACTCAATTAACTGTAAACATAGGATAATAATAATCTCCACCTCACAAAGTTTGAGTCAAAGAACCTACGCCAAGAAAAAGTCGGAATGCAAGACCAAAACAAACAATCATGTCCTGTCATTTGGCTTTTAAAAAATCCTAAGGACACAAAAATATTTAAGATAAAGCCATGCAAATTATGAACCAGAATCCAGCTGGCACAGATAACTTTTTTTTTTAAGTTTAATGTATTTTAATAGCAAACTTACAGGAACAGCACAGAAGACAGACAACATTAAAAACATGTACTTGCATGTAGGACAACTCAGTTAGACAAGTATAGCGAATGGATGGAATCTACTGTGTGATAAAAATGCTACAAACACCATTTAGTTGCCATTAATAAGAAATGTACTTGTTTTAAAAAAATCCAAATGCTGGCATTGTCCAGAAAAATTTAACAGGTTTATTTATAATTGTTATAAAGTTGAACTGCTGAAACTTGTTCACTGAAACTTTTGACTTGCATTAATGCGTTGTCCCCGCATTTATATTAAAAATTCACACACAAATGAAAATGGAAAAACTGCCAATACCTGATTTCTGTCCCCTCTTTTTCCACTTGCAATCATATACTTAGGTACCTTTTGACCCCGTGGAAAAAAAAATAACTAACATTCAGAACTACCAATAACAGGAAGAAGAGAAATTTTTTTTTTTTTTAAAGAATGAAATGTTTCCCATCATAGTGGATTCTTAAGCACGTTCTCTACGTATGCGGCGTGCTAGCTGGATGTCTTTTGGCATAATTGTTACACGTTGGGCATGGAGAGCACACAGGTTGGTATCTTCAAAAAGGCCAACCAGATAGGCCTCACTTGCCTCCGGCAAAGCACCAATAGCTGCACTCTGAAAGCGCAGATCTGTTTTGAAGTCCTGAGCAATTTCTCGCACCAGACGCTGGAAGGGAAGTTTGCGGATCAGAAGTTCAGTGGACTTCTGATAACGTCTAATTTCACGGAGTGCCACTGTACCAGGCCTGTGACGATGAGGTTTCTTCACCCCTCCGGTAGAGGGCGCACTCTTGCGAGTGGCTTTTGTAGCCAGTTGCTTCCTGGGTGCTTTACCACCGGTAGATTTGCGGGCAGTCTGCTTTGTACGAGCCATGGTATAGAGACCTCCTTACTTACCTCTATTTCTGGGCCAAAAAGTTTGTGGGCCAAGCCGGAGGGGCTGGGGGTCCCCTCCCCACACCGCCAGGGCCCGACTCGGGGTTGACGGCAAGCGGGGCTCGGAGCCGGGTAAGCGGGCAGGCGGGGAAACTTACCCCCCTCACAGATAACTTCTTAACAGGCTGTATCTGTTAGCATATTTATGTGTATCAAACTACCCCAAAACTCAGTGTAGTGATTCTGTGGGTCACCAGTATGGGCTGGGCTGGGCTCATGTATGCAAATCTTTTAATCTCAGCAAGGCTCACTCATGTTTGATCAGCTGCTGGTCAGTTAGATAGCTGGGCTTCTGCGGGGTGGCTTGGTGTTGGGGTGACAAGAGGAGCCTGGGACTCATGTCTTGTCATCCAGAAGAATAGCCTGAGCTTGTTTGTTGGTGGGATTCCAGGATTGAGAGCAGAAGTGTACAAATCTGCCTGAGGCCTAGGTTCAGAGCTGGCACAGATTGCTTCCACCTTGTTCTATTCACCAAAGCAGGTCTCAAGGCCAAGCCAGATTCAAGAGTATAGAAACAAACTCCACCTTTTGATGGAGTAGCTGCCAAGGCACATTGCAAAAGTCCTGGATTCAAGAAGTGGTGGAGAATTGCAGCCAATTCAACACCTAGACAAATAGAGGTTTGGGATACAGAATGCAGGTGAGAGAGATAGCCAGCAACTAGGGGTGCTATGTAGGTCCACAAACACCCCACAAGAGCCAAAAGCCATCTGAACATCTACCACAGCCAGAGGAAACGAAACTTTTTCTGGTTTGTGCTGGTTAAGTAAAGTACTTCCTCCTTTTACTTCCCTGCATCTGGCTTCAATGGGAAGAATAGGATACTGAGAGAGGATGGAAAGAAATGCTCTAAGAAGCAGCCAGCCACACTGCCGCTTTCCACGTCAAACCAATCTTAGCTTGCTGAGAGAAGAAACTTACCATGTTTCCCCGAAAATAAGACCTAGCTGGATAATCAGCTCTAATGCATCTTTTGGAGCAAAAAATAGTATAAGACCTGGTCTTATTTTACTAGAATATAAGACCAGGTTTTATATAAGACCTGGTCTTATATTAATTTTTTGCTCCAAAAGATGCATTAGAGCTGGTTATTGGGGTAGTTTTTATTTTCATGGAAACGGTAATTTAAAATGAAGTTTAGAGGGCTTTTTATACCAGAGATTGAGCTAATAATGCTTCCTGAGTATCATTCAGAGGCGGTGGAAGAACTAGGCCACAGGACAGATTCCAAGCGGCAGTGGGGGAAAAGGAGAAAGCTGTTACCTGATTACAATCTACAAGTCCATAGGCTCAAAGTACTGCTTCAGAAGTAATATATATATATATATATATATATATATATATATATATATATATATATATATACGTATATATATATATACATATATATATATACATATATATATATGGTAGTAAGTGATATGAAATAAACAGCGAGAGCGAGAGCAAGAGAGAGAGAGAGAGAGAGAGAAAGTGTAGGGAGACACTGAGTTACTTGATAAGAGTGGCCTGGAAAGGGCTCCTGAAGGGGACTGGAAGTTAGGAGAATGAATCAGTCAAAGCGTGTCAGGGAAAAGGAGTAGCTAGTGTAAAGTCTCAAGCAGAATTTTTCTTTATGTGTCTGTCTAGAGGTTTATTGATTTTAATGATTTTTTCCCAAAGAACCCGCTCTTGGTTTCATTGATTTTTCTCTATTGTTTTTCAGTTCTCAATTTCATTGATTTATGCTCTAATCTTTCTTTTTTATATAAAATACAAAATAATCAACATTAATGTATAATGTTAGAGTCAGGGAGGGATTATCCTTGTGGGTAGTGATTGGAAAGGAGTGAATGGGGCCATCCGATAAGGTAATATTCTGTGTCGGGATCTGGGTGGAAGTTCACTTTGTGAAAAAAAAAATCAAGCTGTATATTTATGATATGTACACATTGGGTATGCATGTTATACATCAATACAAAATTTTCAGTGAAGAAACTGGAAAACAAATGAGGCAGGACATGTAGCCTAGGAAATTGACACCCCCCTCCAGGGTACAAAGATGAGATGCTTCATTGGTTACACAAGTAACTGAATGTATAGAGTTACAACTGAATGTATAGAGTGCCTGTAGCTGGAGGAAAAAAAAGAACCAGTTTCTTCCAGCTGGGCTGATCCTTACGACCTTACGACTGGGACCTGACCTTTAGCTAATTATAATGTCATTACAATCTCATGCATTGTGGTCCCTGCAACTCCCATCTTGCATCTGATACAGTTCTGGAGGAACCAAATACCGAAGAAAAAGCAGGAACGGGAGGGCCTCGCCCAGGGGGGGAGATAAATGAACCACATCAATGGCACATTACCAGTTCTCACCCTGGGAGGGATAAGTACCTCCCCCACCCCCCATGGTGACTTCCTCCAGGGAGTCTTCTCTGAGTTCACCCACTTTCCTCTCTGGTGTGTACTTTCGTTTTCAATAAATAACTTTCGCTTTCCTGCATCTGTCTCGCTCTTGAATTCTTTCTTGCACGGAGACCAGAGCCCGGTCCGGCTGCTCTGGGTGGAGTCCTCTCTTGGACATCCCAGTGAGGCTCCGCTGACACAGTCACATAAACTTGTGAGCCTTTTTACAAAAAAAACAGCAGGCCACTGATCCCTGCTTTCACCTCCATTCCTGTTTAGAGGTCCCAGCCTTTATTTTACTTAGCTGTTTATTTTGTTATTAACCTCACAATTTCATTATTTTTTATCAAAATTATTCATGCACATATTTTAAAGATTCAAATAATTCTATGGGCTTGTTATGGAAAACAACACACCCTCTCCTTACTGCCTCATCTGCCCGCTTCTCATTGCCCTATCAGTTCAACATAACTCATTTTGGTTAGATAGATATGCATTGTTTACCTATGAGTCTGACCACACCTATGAGTCTGTTACTGCATAAGCTCTCATTTTCCCTGTGATGGGGAAACTGACCTTAAAATGGTTCCCTGCCACGTGGAACTGAATTAAAAAGGTGGCCCAGGGGAGAGAGAAGTCCCCCAGCCCACTTCCGCATAACCCCCTCCAAGCCACACCTTGAGCCAACCAGAAGACACCTACCCCTTCCCCGACTCAAGGAAGTCCCCAACCCATGAAAACCTGCTCAAAACCTTGCTAGGGGCTCATTCTTTTGGGAAGGATCCCACTGAGCCCGCGGGGGGTGGGGGGGTGGGGGGGTGGTAATAAAGCTGTGTTCTTCCTGATCTCTGCATGCTGCTTGCGTTTCTCGGTCCTTGCCGTTTTTCTGCAACACCTGGACCTGTAATTGCCTTTTGGTATTGTTTCTACGTTCTTACCACTAGTTCGAACCCCAACTATCCCCCAGTATGTATCTCTTCTTAATTTGTTCAAACACATTAAATAGTCTATCACATCTTCTGAATGAAATTCCCTCTTGAAGCTTCTGGCCCCATTGAGGACTGGATGCCCTCCAGGCCTGCTGAACAGCCCTGCTCTCTGGGGTTTCCCTTCACTGTCTTCCTGAGAATTCTCTTCCTCCTCTACTGTGTTGGATCCATTTCATACATATCAAATCATCTTTTTTTGTTTATCTCCTTGTTGTGGCGGAGTACATCCTCTAAAAGTTTCCTGAGAAAAGGTACATGGGAAGGAAATGCTTTGAGATCTTGCATGTTTGAAATGTACTTATTTTATTCTTATACTGAGTTAATAGTTTGGTTTCATATAGAACCCTAGATTGGAAAAAAGCTTCCTTCAGAAATTTGAAGGTATTGTTCCACTGTGTTCCTGCTTCCAGTAGATGACATTCTGGCTCTTGAACCTTTGTATAAAACCTTCCATATCCTCTCTAAACGTTTTTAAGATCTTCTCTTTGTCCTCACTGGTGAAATTTCAAAATGATATAACTCTGGAACTGGCATATTTTCATTCAATGTGCTGGGCCTTTTCACTTAAAAAAAACTCGTGTAATATCAGTTCTGGAAAATTTTCTTAAATTATTTTTATTTCTTTGATGATATCCTTTCAACTGTTTTCTGTATTCTCTCTTTATATAACTCCCCAAATCAGATATTGGATCTCTTTGACTATTTCTCTAAACTTTTTTAATTATTAGTTTCAGGTGCACAAAACAACATAGTGATTAGATATTTACACACCTCACAATCTATAAACTTTTAAATCTTTTTTTCTCACTTTTCATATTATTTTCTTTTTGCTCTGTTTTCTGGAAGATTTCATCAATTTTATCTTCCAAATTTTCCAGCATGTTTTTCATTTCTGCTATCATATATATCTTTTTAATTTTTGAGACCTCTGTTTTGTTCTCTGAATGTTATTTTATAGTGCTCTGTTTATATTTCATGAATGTAATTTCTTAACTCTCTTGTAGATATTAATATTTTTTATAAGTTTTCACTCCCTTTTTAGTCTCCGTTTCCTCCCAGTTACTCTTTTACCTTTGTTTTGTTTGATCTCTATATTTCAAGTTAAATTTTTCTTCTTAAATTTCCGGTGATCCTTGGCTGTCTGCTTCTATTTAAGGGTGGGGTACTAAAAAGCTGATGAGAAGCCCTGTTCACTTTGCATGGGACTTTTTAACTCTGATGTGGTTGTCTTAGTTTGGGTTCCCAAACTAAGAGACCCCGAGACATGTATTCAAATGGAAGAATTCAGTGGAAACACAAGTAAGGGAGCAGGGAAGTGAGACAGGTAAAGAAGGAATCCATAATGCTAATTGAGGATGACTAAGGCCTTAATCCTACAGAAAGACCTTGGGGAAATGGAGAAAACACACACCTCAGAGTTATTGCATGCAAGGGCAAGGCAGCTGGGGCATTTATACATCAAATACTGACAGTCATTGGTTGAGAGCTGCTCCTGGGAAGGAAAGTATTAATATCCTAGCACTCATAGTTTACTCAAAGACAGAGTACCTTTCCCTGTCTTTGCAGAGAGACCTTGAGAAACTCAGATACTGGCAGTCGGAAGTCAGCAGGAATACACTGAAGTAGGATGTCCCTGGGGATATGGGTGAGGCAGCGATGTCCGATACAGTGACCTAGCAGAGCTATTACTTGGGAATCCCATCTGTATTTTTAGAGGTCTTTTCTTTTGTCATTGTAATGTTTTCTGGACAACCACTTCTTTGGAGAGTTTCAGTCTGGCTGCCAGGGTTCTGTGAGCTACGGGGAAAGGCTGGGAATATCAGGCTTTAGTGGCAAATTCTAAACTTTTACTTCGTCCTCCTATTTGAGGATGACACCCTTGCTGTCTGGTGTCCCCCAATACAGAGACTCTCTAATTGGTACTTTCTAAGGTATAGATTCTCAGGATTCTACTGGCTTAGGAGGGGAAGTCACACACCTGCTCTCAGAGGAGAGGTATCTGGGGTTTAACTGCTCCTTAAGTAGCCTTTCAATCAAACATTCTGTTTTTAGCCCCATACTCACCTCCACAGGTAATTGATGTCAGTAATTCCTTTTGCAGTTTCTGTGATATAAACCTGGTTGCTTCTTTGCTTTCCTCAGCTTTCTCTGATCTACTAAGTCAGTTACCATTTGGTTTTCAGCTTTCCAATTTCCAACATTTTGTTGCTGTTGACTTCCTCTATTCTCTTTGCTTTGTGATTTTGTGTCATTAAAAAAAAATCCTCATCAGGATTCCCTCTGAATCCTTTTATGACCTGCTATTTTATTATAGACGTTGTGACATTTACTCTCCAACTCCAGTAGATTGGGAGAAAACCTCTCCAGCAATTTGCCAGAAAGAGATTGTCATACAATTATTTGAGTAACAGGACATTTTGTCTGGCTGGTGAAGACATCTTCCCCTTCCACCTGCTGCCTTTCTTGCTTTCGAAGCTTGAGCGCGTTAACCTTCCGACGTATATCCATAGGAAAGAGAAGGGGTAACATGATGTCTGCTCACCGCCACCCCAGGATCTAGTAGGGGTTTGAATGCCAGTGATTAGCAGGCCTGGGGTGTCAGCGGAAGGAGCTGTTTGTTGAGAGATGCCAGGGACTCTAGATACAAGTTCCACTGCTGTGGGGCCCAGCTGCCAAGATGCGGTTTATTGTCCTAGTTTGTCACAGACAGCACCAATGCGATACTGCGGTAATGTGATAATGTTCCTGAGGATTCTGACAACATTCTCTGTAGGATATCAGTTGATGTAACAGCAAAGCTTCCTTGAGAAGCTTTGAAAACTATGGGCTTTGAACCAGATAGGTGAGGAGGAACATGGCAGGTACTTCAAGGGGTGGGGTACAGCTGATGTTTATGAACACATGTAAGGTCTCTTGTGGGTCGTCTAGAACAACCAGGGGAGGGAACTTTTGTCTGGACTGGCTGACGCAGATTGAGACCTGTGGTCGTCTGTTACACTGGTCATCCCTAATGGATGCCTCCCGATACTCACAACTTCATATAGTCCCCTCTCCTTGACTCTGTGCTGACCCTGTCATCTGATTTAACCAGTGGTCATGACTATGTGCCAGTTCTGAGCCTAAGCCCTAAGAAACTTTGGTAGTTTTCATTTTTCCTCTCTTGGGAATTTTGAGTCTCCAAGTCAGAAGTCTGTCTACCCTGTTGGAATGACCGCACAGAGAGGTCACATGGAGATGGACAGAACTTGAGATTTCACAACAAAGAACTGAGGCCTCAGGAGTGTGACCCCAGTTGAGCAGTTTCAGTCTCCCTGGCCACTAGAGCCCTCCAAGCTGAGGCATATGAGTGAAGAAGCCCTGAGGGATGTTCTGGCCCCACTGGACATCACGTGGGTCAGAGGCAAGCTATGACCTACCAGAATTCCTGACCCATGAACTGTGAGAAACAATACAATGGTTACTTCTTTAATACACCAAGATTTGGGGCCATCTATTTACATCAATCGTTAACCTAAACTGAACCAAAAGAGGAACTTTGGGTTCTTGGTGTTGGAGGCATTTCCTCTACAGACCAGGAAGGTCTGATGACATTTTGACAGTGCTTGAAAAGAGCAAAACATACAGGGCAGCTCCTATGGTGATTGTGAGGACAGAGCCAGGAATTCAGTTTCCAGGCTCTGGGCCTCACCTGGAAAGGTGCTGACTCAGGTAGTAAATGGTCATCACCTGTGATTGGATGGTCGTGGGCTGTGACTGGTTGGCTGTTGGCTGTAACTGGTTGCCCAATTGGCCACTAATATAACTGCCATGACTGCGTTGGTTGGTTGGCTGGTTGGCAGGCAGTAAAGTGGGCGGTGGATTGCGGATCGTGTGGATCCTACTTCATGTGTCTCCCCCGGCCGCCAGTGAGTCTATAGTGGTATGACTCTCCTTCCATGGCTCCGTGGGTGTTCCTTTTTGGCCTCACCATATCCTGCATTTTTATGGGGGGAGTGGGAGCTGAGACCCTGTATGACACCCTGCATGACAGTGATCTGAAAGAAAATATGCAGTTTAGAATTTTAAAAAATCTTTTAAAAATATGAACCATAGGCACTGTTTTCTTTATACATTGTTGTATCCTTCAAAAGCCTAGGTTTAAAGATTACAGTGGGAATTACCCCAAATACTACCTGCAGATTGGGTTTCTGACCCATCCTAGTATGTGCTCCCTCTAACACATGGAAGGGGACAAAGGACTTCCCTCTTGTGATATTTCTTGGAAGAGAGTTAAATCTGACACCTTTAGTTTAAAGCCAGGTTTAAAGTCAGATAAACTTACTTTTAAGCTTGTTTTAAAAATTAACTCCTAAAGGAAGGAAATATTCATCTTTAGCGAGTCCTCCCTGTGTCAAGCTGGCACATTCTCTCAAGGGGCACCTTAACGTAGGGAAAGATGGTGAGGTTAGGAATCACAGGGGATAGAGTTTGAATCCCACTGCCTTTGTGTTTCAGCTGTAAGGATTTGGATAATTTATTCAACCTCTTTCAGTCTATGTTCCTTCATCATTAAAAAGTGAGAATGATAATACCTACCTTCAAGGATTGCTTTGAGAATAAAATGAGGTAACGTATATGAAAGTACATAACATATTGTCAGGCATATGGCTGAGACTCAAAAATATCTTCATTTTCCTGCATTTGGAGATTGTTGGAGCCAGGGTGATGACTCAGAGAAGTCAAAAGAGGAGAGAGTGGGCTAGATAGCTCAGTGGTAGTTTGGTTGGGTCACCATCACTGTCCTCTTTTCTAGCTCTATTGCCATTGACTTAGATCCTGGAGACACAAGATTTTAAAAACAGTAACCTATTATACCCTGTAACTCCTATCTTATTCACATCACAAAAAAACAAGGATCCTGGCCTTATTAGCTCAAGAAATGAATGACAGTAGAACACCAATTACAAATGAGTTAAACTTTTGACTTTGGGGTTTTAAAAGCCAAAGACTCATGACATAAGAAAACAATTTTGGAAGAATTGGAGAGTTCATTTTTCTTAACAATGTCACACATATGCATGTATACTCTCATACATATGCATATGTACACACCAGCACACGTGTGCATGCACACACATTCAAAGAACTAGATAAAAATTCCCTAGACTTTGGAGTAGGGAAGTCAGGTGGAAACAAAGAGCTGGAATGGGTAATATATGGAGAAACTATTAATGTGTTTTTTTTCTTTGCCCTTAGCAACTAAATGACCTCCTCCTTATTTGGTTGTGGCATCAATCTGCTTGTGAGGAGATTAGGATTGTTTGAGAAGAAAAGAGCTAATATGCGTCTATTGATATTCAAAGTAGAATTTTTCAACAAGACAATAGGCTTGTAGAAAAAATTTTCTAAATTTATTTAGCTCCCATTTAACAAAATCAAGATCCAGACCCAGATTCATGTTTCTACCAAAGAGGAAGTAGTTTAATCTCTCATCTTTGATTTTCTTATCTGTCCATAATGGTGATAATTACACCTACCTCAAGGATTGCTCGCAGAAGGCACCACGTCTTCTGAAGCAGCAGCTAGAGCCTAGAAGCCAAGGATACGCTTTGTCTTGGGGATTGAAGAGGAAATCTGGGAGGTGAGAGAGAGATAGGAATCAAAGAGCATTAACTTGGAATAGGGAGGAATAGCTTCAGAAACATCCAGAAAATAGAAGAAATCATAGAAGTTGGTACAAACTTGTAACCAATATAGATAAGTGGGCAAACCAGGGTGAATCAGCAGGGAGAAAGGGTCTAGTTTGCACTTCCAGTTTTTCTCCAATGATCAATTTGAGAGTTATGGACCTGCCATGGCAGTGAATGGACAACAGAGGTGTATGGCTGGAACATCTTGGGCTAGGGACTGGATGAGGAATATGATGGAGATTTAGGTGGTCCAATGGGCTTCCCAGAGCCACAGGAAGGTTGAGTCAGCTAGGGAGTACCAATGAGATCAGACCCAGCCAATAGATACCCAGGAGATACTCTAAGTGCTGACTTTAGCCAAAGGCCAGCAGCGTGAATATGACCAAATGTATATTGATCCATAAACCAAAGGAGCCAAAGGATACACTGAGAGCATGAGGATCCCAATTCTCCTACACCTGCCCCCCAGGAGATTGCTTAAACCTCTCCTCTCTCCATGCACCTCCAATAGACCTACTTGTCAAGAAGCCTGGGAGGAGGGAAGACCTCTGAGAAATCTGAGACTGAGCATTTTTCTCCAAAGAGACTAAACATGTATCTGAACAGCCTGTTTATTCTATGGCATTGCACTAAAACAACTGAGCTTTTACTGCTACCCAAGGCATGAGAGTTATAAGAAAGACCACATTGCTTACAGACAAACAATATTTCCTCACACCTCTGTTGGTGGTGAAAGATAATTAATTGATCTTGCTAAACAGTTTAGACATCGCTGGGGCCTGAAAAATGGCTTGCAATAGTCAGTTTTTGCTGTGTGACAAACAGCCCCAAGATCTCGATGGCTTACAATGACAAACATTTATTTTCATGTGCATGGTGCTGGAAGGTGGCTGTGGTTTGGTCGAATCAACCAAATGACATATGGGCACGACAGGGATTGGTAGGGCTCCATGCAGGCTTCTGGGTGTGTTCATTCTGGTCCACGATCTTTATTCTGTGACCCATGCTGAAGGGGCAGTGGATATCTGGAATTTGCTTTTCCTCATATCACAGGAGTGCAAGAGACCCAGTCAAATTACAAAAACACATTTAAAGTAACTGTTTGCATCATGTCCTATGATATTATATTGACCCACACAGCAAGTCACACAGCAAAGGGCATGGAGGTATACTGAAATAATAAGAAAGCAAAAAATTGGGAACAGCAGTCCAAATCACCACAGGGCTACTGTCCCCTGTCCATCCCACCCCCACCCACGCACCCAAACAGTAATACTCTGATTGATCTGGGAGGTGCAGGAGCAAAGTTTCCCATGAGCCAAGAATATCAGTGGAGTGTTACAGAGGGCCCAAAAAACCAGAACACTAAAGATGATGGAGCAGGATGAAGTGAGCCTGGGTGAGATAGTTAAGGGACTTTACCAGCGCCTACCTCTAAACCTTTTTGTAATATGAAACAACTTACTGTCTATGTTTAACTGAGTTTTCTCTGCTAGCATCTGAATGTATCCTAACTGATGCAGGACTCTGATTAGCCCTATTTTTCCATGTGGTCCAGAGAAGTAAATGTTGGACGTTTAGTTTGAACCCAGGCTTTGTCTCCAGAGTGCATGCTTTTACCTACTATAATGTCTGCCTTCCAAATCTTGTGCGAGGCTGAAGTCTTTCATGTATGAGTCAGTTGATTTGAAGAATAATACATTTAAAGGCTCCCATGGTGAAAAAGTGGAACATCTGGCAGTAAAATAATATAGGCATACCTCATTTTATTATGCTTTGCTTTATTGCACATCGCAGATACTGAGTTTTTTTACAAATTGAAGATTTGTGGCAAACCTGCATCAAGCAAGTCTGTTGGCATTATTCTTCTAATAGTTTGCTCTTCGTGTATCTGTGTCACATTTTGGTCATTCTCAAAATAGTTTAAACTTTTTCATTATATATGTCTAACTCAGAGAAGAGTCAGGACCTCAGATGCAAGGCTAGTCCTAAGGTTTCCCTGAGTTTTATGCAGTGAGCAATGCCATGTTGTGTGCTGATCTCAGCCTATCAATAACCAGTGTTGTGGTTGCACCGGCTCTGTGGTTCTTATCATGATTGCAAGAAGCCCTTTAGCAATAACCATCAGGAAACTGAAAAAAAAAAAAAGGTTTATTACTTACAGGACCTGGAAACTACATAATACTCATTCATAGGGCTGAAACCCGAGGCCAAACAAGTCCAGGGCTCATGCTGCCTGTGCCGCTCAGCCAATAGACCGACACAGGAGTTGGGTCATAGAATAAGCATTTATTATCAGAGCACAGGGGTCTGAGAAGGCAGTGGGTTAACACCTCCAAACACTGACTTACCATTCTCAGACTGGCTGGAGGTATTTAATGGAAAATGTGGACATTCCTCTAGTGACAGTTTCGGGGGTCTGCATGGAGACTTCCCTCTGGAAACGTGGCTCTCTGGTGGAGTCAGCAATCAACGGTGGGAGCAGCCTGGTAGACTACTAGATTGTGACCAATAAACCTGAGGGTATTAATCCTAAAGTTCAGGGTAATTTTCTAAAACAGGGAACTGGGTGGAATAGGGGACATTCCGAGCTCAAGCCCCAGGGGGATGATCTATTGTTAAGCTGTAAGTAGGTCCAGGAAAGGTGAGGCCAGGGACATGGAGAGGCCTCTGCTGTGAGGGTGCCAACCAGGCCCCGTTTCAAGGCCACAGGGAGGTCATGGGTAGAGAGAGAGTGTATGTGTGTGTGGGGGCCTGGGATTCTGCTTTTGAGGTCAAGGATGGTGGCATAGGGTTTCCGGGGCTCACTCTTTACTGGTGAATTTAAAACATCAGAGTGGGAATTTAAAGTGCAAGAAGAGAAAAAACAAGTGGGCTAAATGGTTGGTTATCCAAAACAACAAAAATCTTATCGGAAGTTCAGAAATAACAGAAGTAAAACCAATGAATCACTTAAGTAGTAGTAAAAGATTACTGTGTACACATCAAGAAGAAAGTTTGCAAATGGGGAACACTCAAACCAAAACAGGAAATGAAGCTCAAGGGTATGTTGTTATAAAGCAGCTTAAATAGTGAGAAAGCAGTGCCTGTTTATTCTTCACAGTGATTTGTTGCATTAGAATTTTCTTCAATGATAGGAAATTGGTCAGTGGTTACCTTATATCAACCTTGGAAAACAGTGTAAGTTTTGCTTATGATTTCCAGAGGCATAAGCAAGAAATGACCCAGGTCAAGTTAGCTTTACAAAATAAACTATTTTAAGCTTTGCTTGTATGACTAAACTGGTTTTATTGGCTCAGGGAATTTTCAAGGTTAGTTTGATTTTAGCAATCTCTAAAACAAGAGTCTCAGACAGGGGGAGGTGGCCTGGCTCTTTACCTAGTCATGTGTTTATTCAAGAGGGCCATCTTTGAAGTGGATGCCGCTGTGATCAGACTTAAGTCAGGGACTTGCATTAAAAAACAAAAAACTGTCATCATTACCACACCTTGTAATGACCTCACTCAACAATTTAGTCAAACTGCTCTCTTTTTTTTTCTCCAATTGGGGAATATTGGGGAACACTGTGTTTCTCCAGGGCCCATCAGCTCCAAGCTGTTGTCTTTCAATCTAGCTGTGGAGGGCACAGCTCCGCTCCAAGTCCAGTCACCGTTTTCAATCTTTAGTTGCAGGGGGCGCAGCCCACCATCCCATGTGGGAATTAAACCAGCAACCCTGTTGTTCAGAGCTCACGCTCTAACCAGCTGAGCCACCCAGCTGCCCCATCAAACTACACTCTTAAAACAAGCCCTCTCAAGCACCTCTTCCCATCTTCCCTTTATTCTCCTTTGAAACAATGGGAAAGAAATTTACCAAATAGCAGGTTTTAGCCATAAGTCTTTAACTCTACTCTACAGATCAAGATTTCTGAATCACACGGAAATAGCTCTCTAGGTGGATACCACGGACTGACCCAACCATGGTCTCCCACACAGGAGGTGTTCAGGCAGAGTTTACTGGATGAATGAACAGAGCACCACCTAGGAGCAGGGCCTGTTGATGCTCACTGCAAGGCTAAAGGTCTCTTTGCCAGTGTATTCAGAGTTACTGAAGCTCAAGGCGCCAAACGATGCTAGTCACATAAGTCACAAAGTCACATAAGACAGGTAAGCCGGGATGCCCAGGAAATCCTGTCTCTTCATGAGTGACTTTCTCATACCTCTGTCCAAGGCACTTCTTGGTACTGAGGTGTAAATGCAGAATGAACATGATAGTCACTGAGCATGAGTCAGAGGGACGAGGACTTGGCAAGGGAGGTGTCTCCAGGGGTCTCCAGAAGCCACTGAGCCATCTCTGCCTCAAGAGGATTTGGGAATTTTGAAAGTGTAATCTAATTTCTCAGGTACGGATAAAATTTGGTCACGCAGCACAAAACAATAAAATAAGTTAAAACCCAGAAAACTTAAACATATTTTGGGGACTCTGTCTGCAGTATGAAGAAAAATCTAGCCCCGTTCAAGCCCCAGTCTCTGTCTGTGAGAGAATCTCTAGGGTCTTCCCCACGGCCCTGCATAGTACCTGACTCTCAGATGGCATGATGACCATCCCAGAATGCCTACATGTCCAGGACCACCTCTGGTAGAGCCACTAGGGTTCTGGCAGCCCTCCAGTGATGATGTGACTCGAGGTGCTGACACATCTCTGCCTTTTTATCCCTGGCTTCTACACAGAGGGATCAAGATGGCACATCCACCTCCTTCCACAGGCCTCTGCTTCCATAGCTGGGGTCCTTGTCTTTCTTGGTCCTTATCATCTCCTTGTTCTGAAGCAAAAGGTCTTCACAGGAAGCTCAAATTTGCCCGTATCTAGGGATAACTTGATTCATGTCTCATTTTGAGGCTATTTCTTTCACTCACTCACGTAATCAAACACTCAACAAATATTTATTGATGGTTAAGCACTGAAGTAGTGGTGAACAAAAATTAAGTCCCTGACTCATGCAGCCTGTGGTCCAGCTGACATTTAGTGAGACATTACAATGAAATGTGAAGTGAGTTAGGAGAAAGGAAATAAAATGTGCTATGAGAGGTATGGAACAGGGACACCTAATCTAGTATGAGACAGCAAAGAGCTTTCTAAGGATGTGAAGTTCACAATGAGAAGGATGAGTAAAAATTAGTCCAGCAAAAGAGTGGGGGGTCTAGAAGCTCACTGTTTTATACAAATTATTACTTGGATGCAGAGTTATAACCAACATTGAAAAAAACAACAACATACGCTTTTCCAGAGACAAGAAGAGAGTATAATTTCAAACTATTATGTAAGACTTAAGATTACCTTAATAACACGAAACAAAGACAGTACGAGAAAGAAAAACTATAAGCTAATCTTGTTGACAACCAAAGTTGGAAAAATCCTAAACAAAATTTATGCAAGTCAAATCAAACAATGTGTGTGTGTGTGCACGCGCACACTGCTAACCTGACAATAAAAAAGGAAAGAAAAGCATAAATAATTATTGTATTGTTTATAAGGATTTGATCATCTACATAGAGAGCCCAACAAATTATCAGAATAGATAGGAAAGCTTGGATATGTTGCTGGATATGAGATTAATAAGCAAAACAATTGGTTTCCTTTATATCAGCAGCAGACAGTAAGAAAATATAACTTTATAAAAGCCCTTTACAACGTGATAAAAAATTTAAGATAGCTAGGAATAATTCAAATAAAAATTTTCAAGAAATTTCTGATTAAAATTATAGCATTTTATTGAAAGGTGCTAAAGTACACCTAAATAAGCAGAGAGATATACCATGTTTATGAATGAGAAGACAATATTACAGTGATGTCAACTTTCCCCAAATAAATCTATAAATCGAACGCAATTCTAATAAAAAATGCACAGTAACAGTATTTCTGGCCATCATGAGCTGATTACAAAATTTATATGGATGAACAAAGGGCCAAGAACAACTAAAATAACAAGTTTGAAAGTTTGTCTTACTATATATCAAGACTTATGGTAATTATTTAGTAATTAAGATAGTCTGGTATTGATACAAGGGTAGACTAATAGACTTGTAGAGCAGAATAGAGAACTTACAAAAAAAAATCATGCATGTATGCAAAGGTCCAATATTTGACATAGGTATGTTGTCTTTGTTCTGTGGACAAGATTGAGTATTCAATAAATTGTGCTGAAGCAATTGGTTATCCATATGAAAAATAAGATAAAACCAGATTTCCATCTGATTCCATACAGAAAAAGGAGGTCCAACTGGATTAAAGACTGAAATGTGAAAAGCAAAATTTTTAAACTTAAAAAAAAATATAGAATACAGAACAGTAGGTTATTGGGATGAGACAGAATTTCTGAAATAAGATACTTAAAAAGCACAAGCCCTAAGGGAAAAGACCGATAAATTTGTGTTAAAAGCTTCTATTCATTAAAAGTAACTATCAATGGAGTTTTTTCAACAACAGAACATTGGTTACCTCTGAGAAGGGATAACAGAGTAGACAGGCAATAGGATTGTGAGAGACTTTTAATTGTGCTTTTTTTTAAAGGTGAAAGTCACATAACATAGACTTAACCATTTTAAAGTATACAGTTAAATGGTATTTAACGTATTCACAATGTTATGCAACCACTACCTCTCTCTAGTTTGAAAGTTTTTTTATCTCCTCATAAAAACTCTTAATGTTTATTTGTTAAGTAATCACTCCATATTCTCCAGGTCCCCATTCGTTCTGTGTAAATCATATACTATGTGACTTTTTGTGTCTGAGTTCTTATACTGAGAATAATGTGTCTGAGGTTCATTAAAGCTGTAGCATGTATCAGTACTACATTCCTTTTTATGCATAAATAATATGTCTTTCTATGTGTATGTCACAATTTGTTTATCTGTTCATCAGTTGATAGACATCAGGCTGTTGCCACCTTCTGGGTATTATAAATAATGCAGATAAAAAACTTGTACAAGTTTCTGTGTGGACATATGCTTTCATTTCTCTTGGGTATACGCCTAGGAGTAGAATTTCGGGGTCATGTCAAACATAAACAAAGCTGGACACTAATTATAGTGGTAAAGACATTTTAGTCAGTAATAAACTATTGTGATAGACACAAGAGTCCAGTGTGAATGGAATTCACTATGATTTGTACAGAGGTAACGGGGCGTTTTAAAAGGAGAATGAGGGAAAAGGATCAATAATGTTGTGATAGCGTGGTACAGCGTCAGATGGTTGCTGGACTTACCATGGTGATCACTTCTTTAGCATAGGGAATAAAATCAATAGCGTGGTAGTAACACTGTTAAAGCCAGGTGGGTATTGTTGAATAACTATGATGTACACTTGAAACTAATACAATGCTGTATGTTAGCTGTATTTTAATAAAAAATATTTTAAAAATAAAAACAATTTTAAAATTTAAAAAAATAAAAGGAGAATGAGGAAATAGGGAGGGGGGTGAGTGAGAGCTCATTAAAGTCAGGGAAGTGAAAAATTACAAAAAGTGGGAAAGGGGTGTTGACCCATGTGATATCCATTTGGGTTTGTTTACTGGCTCTTATCCAAGTTAGGTTCCTGCCCTCCCAAAGTGGCTTGGAGACAGGGGCCCTCTGTTCAGATGTTGGCTGGAACGAACAGTAAGTTCCTCTAACAGTTTTGAGTTTTCTCAGGCAGGTACTTTAAGGGGGCAAGAGTCAGCATAGGGTTGTGGCCTTGAGTTGTTAGAAACTATGTTAGTGTTTGTTCACGTCTTCATAGGCCAAGGTAGGAACGGCTTAGAGG